>NC_064284.1:13524506-13802658 GCF_019186545.1 Solanum stenotomum | reverse complement strand
CCCCCAATCAGCCCCTCCACTCCCTCCAAAAAAAAATAAGTTTGTTTTAAAAAAATATTTTTAATTTCAAATTTTTATTTTTTTTACCCTATCTCACCCCCATCACCCCACCCCCCAAAAAAATTAAGTTCATTTTTAAAGAATATTTTCTACTCTCTAGTAAAAATAAAAGATATTTTCTCAAAAAAAAATTTTATTCATAAATCAAACACTAAAAAATCTTTTTCGAAAAATATTTTCTACTCACCAACCAAACATGAAAAAATAAGAAAAAAAATGTACTTGTTTTTAAGGAAAACATTTTCCTTCATACCAAACACACCCAACATCTCATATGGTCTCTCAACTAAAGGTTTTTTCTCAGAAAATCATTCAACTATGAATTCTTTTCTTAGAACTCAACTTTCTTTTATAACCTCAAAGTCACTCAACTATGAGTTTTTTTCTCAGAAAGTCACTCTATTATGAGTTTTTTTCTCAGAAAGTCACTCAACTATGAGTTTTTTTCTTAGAAAGTCACTTAGCTTTCTTTTATAACATTAAAGTCACTCAACTATAAATATATTACTTACAAAGTCACCCAACCTATTATTCTATTTTTTACTATTTTTATTTTTAAGTAGAAAAATTTCATGTAAGCAATTTTTAATGAAATATTTAATTAAATAGGTAGAGTGACTTTCTAAGTAAAAATATCATAGTTGAGTGACTTTGAAATTATAAACAAAAATTGAATGACTTTCTGAGAAAAAATCAATAATTGAGTGATTTTCTGAGAAAACAACTCATAGTTGAATGACTATGAGTTTATGAAAAAAATTGAGTAACTTTCTTAAATTAAAACTCATAATTGAGTCTGAGAAAAAAAACTTTAGTTAAGTGATCAATATTATCTCCCCAATAGTGGCGGATCCGATACTGGGGCGTATGCCGGCCAAGCAGCGGAATATCCTTTTTGCTAAAATAACTACCGTAAGAAGGAAAATAAAAACAAACAAAAAGGGGAAAGGTAAAAAATGTTGAGTTGCCAATGGAGCAGCTTCACTAAAATATCAGTATCACCATTTCCCTTGCAGCAAGCACAACTCAATAAGGCGTTAAACTTGAACAAACAGTGTTGCGTTACCAAATCATCCATGGAGGATTCCAGTTCCCAGGGTCACCAATCGCCCTTTCAGTTTCTCACGAAGAAGCCTTACGAGCCTCCTCCATGGGCTTCACATCTTAGCCCCATTCCCTCTCACACCTTTTCGCTTGGTCATGTGAGATAACAATCTTTCTCTATAATCTCTATTTGTTGTTATTCTCTGTTTGTGTTAATCCTACTAGAGGACTGATCATTCTGTTTTTTGTTTTTGAAATTTTGTGATTGTTGTTAGTTTCCGACTCCAATTCACAAGTGGAACCTGCCTAATTTGCCGAAGAATACCGAGGTTTGGTTAAAGGTAAATTCATTTTTTCAGTTCTTCTCTATCTTAAGCTAATTCATTTGGAAATATTGAACGTGCAAAACATTCACTATGAACAAAAAACTGGAGGAAGTGTTTAAGCTATTAACTATTAGCTTGATAAAACTCTATTTGAGCAATGAAACAATGTTATTTGAGGTTTTCTGATTTTTACGATGCAAACCTACTGTGATCTGCTCCGATCATTTCAGGATTTGAGAAATGTTGATTGTATATCAAACATTTCACGATTTTGGTTTGTGCGTGTCTGCTTGAATGAAGTATTTGTGAAGTTGTTACTGATACTAATTATGTGAGAGAGTTTCTTCAATCTATTGCAGATTACTCATTCAAATGAAATTTTACCGAAGTCATTACTCGAAACATTTATATGTAGTACATGAGTACCTAGTTTATGTGTTCATATAGATGTATAAAAAGTTGGGTATTGGTACTTTTTGATAAATAAGTTGGGTATTGGTATTATGACATATAAAAAATTTTCTGAGGATGTACACTGGTAAAAAGATAAATATATTGTGACAACTACTATGAAACTAGGGGGTAAAATGATAATAAATGTATCCTACTATTTCATGCAAAAAATGAAGAGTGGGATAACCTTAATATTTGAAATATCTTTTCGAAGTTATTTGCAGTGGCATTAGACATGAGTACTTTTTAACATGTGTGTGTGTATGTTTTTGTGTATGTGTTTTGGGGTAAAAAGAAGAAAACAGAATAAAATGAAAACACGTTAAAGGACATGATTGAATACACCTCACTGAGAAAATATCAGAATAAATTAAGGACTAGTGGGGTATCTAATCATTTCTCTCCCCTAGATTTCGTCTCAAACTGATGTCCATCAAGTGCATTTTGCAGCTTCATTATCTGGATAATTTGCGTTTTGTTGGGTCACTGCAAAGAGGTACACTTAGACGACAATCATAAGATAGATGGTAAACCTTCCTCTAGAAAATATACATATTAAAACAAGAAAAGGCTTTCATTGGAAAATACTTCATGGTATATGTAAAGTGCAAGTTCTTGTTTCATAGGGAGCCTGAGGATGAGGATTTCTTTTTGTGCTATTGTTTCTCTTATCGGTTAGGCTGTTTTCATGCCAGTGTCACTATTCCAGACGCTTTATAACACGAACTAATTTTGAATTTATAGCGTGATGATATGTCAGGAATGCAATTGAGTGGAAACAAGGTCAGAAAGCTGGAGTTCTTGTTGGCAGATGCTGTAGCACAGGGTGCTGACTGCATAGTGACTATAGGTGGCATACAAAGTAATCACTGTCGTGCTACTGCTGTCGCTGCCAAGTACTTAAAGCTTGACTGTTATCTCATCTTACGCACTTCAAAGGTATACCATAATTGTTCTCTTGGTATTCTGTTTACTTCAAAGGACTTTCTTCTTTTTGTGTAAAGAGGAGTGTATAGAGGATGCTGAGCAGATTTTAGATTTTATAAGATCCTTATAGGTTTCTGTGTAGCAAGTTTTTGTCTTATCTTTGAGCCAGCTGTAAATCTCTTTTGATGGTAGCCAACATCTCCTTAATGCTGAAGAATACAACCTTACCTTTATCCAAAAAAATACTGTTTGATTCATACATCTTCTGCAAGTCACATCTTCCCGTTTATGTGAATAACTTCTTTAGTTATGTCACAGTTACTTGTAGATAAAGATCCTGGATTAACAGGGAACCTCCTTGTTGACCGTTTAGTTGGAGCACACATTGATCTTGTTTCAAAAGAAGAATATGCAAAAGTTGGCGGTGAGGTCAGTACTTTATTCCTAACATTCCTCCTCTCGTGTTTCTAATGCATTAAGTTTTAAGCTCTCTTTCTTTCTTTCCTCTGCTTGCACAAGGAGAACTTTGAGGTAAAGGTAGTTTGATGCTGCAAAGAGACTTTTTGAAGATGTTTGATTAGATTACAAAGCTGCGCACCCTGTTCTAGTATAATATGTCCAAGCTGCATCAGCTGTTTATGATGTGCTTGTATATCTTGCTGGAAATTGTCAAGTGATAAACCACCTATTATTTTGTGGTTCATGTTATTTTCTTTAATTGTCACCTACTGGTCCTTAATAATCTTCTGGCTCTGGGACTTCATATCTAAATAGATACCAGTGTGAAGACAATATTCTATGCATCAGCAATCCCAAGTAATGAAGATTTTAAACTGACAAAATCAAGAACTTAATGCAAACTCCATCCTTTTCTCCTTTTGGAGTTGATGACCTTTATATTACAGCGTTAAAGTGACTCTACTATAAAGGTTAACAATACATTGGAATTATTTCCCTAAGCCAGTATGTTGTTTAAGTGACAAATAATTTTTTTCACTTCTCTCGTTGGGTACTTGTGTTGATAAGTATGAAATGTTGAATTAGACTCAAGGGAATTGCTCCCCCATACAATGCTTAACCAAATCCAAACACAAAGGAAAGTACAATATGGGGGATTCTATACTTCCCTCTACTTAGATAGGAATTCAGGAAAATTAAGATACTATTTCAGTTTTAACCGTTCAACAGGGCATATATCATATGGACACAAAGGTTGCAGTCACACTCATTGCCTTTGACATGAAATTCATAGTACAGTTGAACATTTTGAAGAAGTATACCTTTGTACTAAGTTCAGGAAAATTAAGATACCATTTCAATTTTAACCTATCAACAGGGACATATATAATATGGACACAAAGGTTGTTGTCACACTCATTGCCTTCGACTTGAAATATAATTGTACAGTTGAACATTTTGAATAAGTACAACTCTGTACTAATTTCAGGAAAATTAAGATACTATTTCAGTTTTAACCTATCAACAGGGACATATATAATATGGATGCAAAGGTTGCCATCACACTCATTGCCTTTGACTTGAAATATAATTGTACATTTGAGCATTTTGAAAAAGTATACCTTTGTACTAAGTTCAGGAAAATTAAGATACTATTTCAGTTTTAACCTATCAACAGGGACATATATAATATGGACACAAAGGTTGCCATCACACTCATTGCCTTCGACTTGAAATATAATTGTACAGTTGAATATTTTGATAAAGTATACCTTTGTACTAAATTTCCACCCACTTTCAACAAAGTAGTAGTAGGTGCCAATGTTATTAAAACCTGTATGACGCATAGTTGAACCATGAAGCTAGGTGAAGTGCTATTTAACGTCTCACATGTTTAGTTATTCCTTCAGTGCAGGCAGTAAGAAACTCAGCTGTATGACTTAGTGACCAGACACACTATCTTATAGATAGCAGGACTAACAATATATATAACCTTCTTATCAGAGGGAAAAGTTACAATAAAAATACTTCATAAAATGACATGCTAATTTCTAAGAGAGGGTTGTGAATTACAAACTGTATACTTGATCTTTGCATTTGAATTTAGAAATTTAAAATGGTTTTGAATCTTAATTGACATGGTTGTTGCTTCATATATATTTTACCTAATTGCGTTTTTTCCAATTTCTTATTCCATATGTAGTTTATTTGTATTTCTAGTCATTTGTTGCATTACAGTATATTTCTTAAAAGATTCTTTTTTAGTGCACCTTTCTATTTTGCAACCACCGACTCAAAATCCTGCAACCTATTTTTCCCACCATCACCAGATATTCACCTAGTTAAATTTCCATTTGAAGCATCAAGGAGTTTTGTCTCTTCCTTCTTCCTTCAAGTGTTCCTTTCCTTCAAAATACGCAGGAGAATACCCTTCTCTCTTTCCCTTCTCCCAAATGAAAATACATGGCAGAACTTTTCCCTTTGCCATTGTTATATGGAGACTGGTTGAGTATTTCTTTCACTGATTCTGGTTCTGGTGGACTAGTGCTAATCAATGCAAGAATGTGATGCCACGCATATCATGTCAAATCAGTAGTCTTGTTACAAAATAAAAAAATAGAAAAAAGTTGCTGATTAATTGGTGAGGTGAAGTCTTGTTACAAAATAAAAAAAATAGAAAAAGGTTGCTGATTAATTGGTGAGGTGAGATCTAGTGTTGCCCTCCAATTTTGTGACGTGTTCCTTATTTTCCCAGTGGAACTAGTATCTGAACTTCGTCCGATTTTCAGTTGTAGCTTCTGTTTGTTTCTAGTAGTCTTAAGCTGATAGGCTTTATTATTGTAGTACTGATCATAATGTGTATTATGACACAGGCTCTTACCAAAATATTGAAAGAAAAGCTGTTAAATGAAGGGAGAAAGCCATATGTCATCCCTGTTGGTGGATCCAATTCTCTAGGAACCTGGTGAGACTCATTTTGTTATGCCACATCTTGTTCCCTCTGCTGATAAAGTCTAAACCTACTTCATTTTTTCTTCCTAATCTCCATTATTTCGCTTGCACCTTGATATGTGTATTGGACTATTGGGTGCTTGAAGCATCAACATGTTGCCAAAAGTTCTTAATAATAACCTTCAGTTTCTGAGTTTAGAGTACCCTATACAGCCTCTGAACTCATTGCGTCTTGCCTTAATTTGAAATGAATATGTAGCCCATTCCCTATTCATTGTGAATCCTTCAATAACAAATAATTTTTCCATCTCGTGGCCCCAAATTGAGCCATAGAGTGCAGTCTTATCTGGTTACTTCTGGTGCAAGCATTGACTTCACTTATTTCATTCGCTCTCATCTGCTGTTTTGTCTCTTACAATGACACTTATATTTGGATGACTATTTGGGTTTTTTTTGAAACTGGCTGTTAATTTTAGAACTCCAGTGAGGCTTAACCCTGTATTCCAGGGATACTTAGAAGGGCCTACTTGCTACCCTGAAATGGATGCCACGTAGAAAGTTTGAAGTATAATCAACCATTTCATGTTCTTCTTACCAGCTGAAACCCTCTTCATGGGCCTCTTAATATTGAACAGTCAAATAATCTTATGGATTATTGCATTAGCATTTCAACCATTTCATGTTCTCTTCTTACCAGCTGAAACCCTCTCCGTTGGCCTCTTGATATTGAACAGTCAAATAACCTTATGGATTATTGCATTAGCATTCTTCAGCCTTTTCTTTTGATCGGTACTTGATATTCTTTACCTCTTGACAATATCTCTGTTATTCCTTTTCAACACAAATGTGATGGCACTAGGGAAGCCAAGGATGACTTATTTTCTTGATTGACAGAGCTATCAGCTGTTCAGAAGCCAGTAGCCCGGTCAAACACATGCCAAGGGTTGTACCTTCTATATACTGATGTTTAAACCATCATTCATAGACTTATAAAATACATGATTAAAGAAACAGATCCAACATGTCATCAGCATCATTCTTGGAATAACCAAGGGTTCAACCCTTTAATTTGTTAGGAAGTTCCTCAGAGGCCTATACCTTGTTAAAGCATGTCGAATTAATAGTCTGATCATGACCCAACTGCCGCCCCCTTGGCCGGGGCTTGTACCGAGTTATGCTCTGACCCTCGGTTGTTATCCTTAAGTAATGGAAAGTGATGTTATACATTCTGATTTACTGCTCACAGCTGAGCAAATTTTTGTTCTAGAAATTTGCCCTACTTCAGGAAGGAATACAAAATTTGTGCCTTAGTTCACCGTTTTGCTAAGTGTAACTATTTTCTCAGGGGCTATATTGAGGCAATTAGGGAATTGGAGCAACAACTTCAGCACTTGAGCATTGAACAGAAATTCGACGATATTGTTGTAGCTTGTGGCAGGTTTGCACATCTTCTGCATAATTTTGTAATAGTATGCTATACATGAATTTGTTGCATTTCAAATTGTTCATGCTTAGAATTAAACTCAAGATTTGCTGAAAATATGGTTGAGAAGTTTGTCCCAAAATAAATAGGAATATACTATGAACATAGAGAATGATCGAGACTCGTACTCTTAATAAGGAACATTATACTCAATTTGACCCATGATATGCCTAATCTTTGCTTGACTTCTGTTAGGACACATACTCTCTCTCCCCTTTGATACTTTTATTAGTGAGTGCCCTGATGGCTGTTCTTAAATGCATCAATGCATGTCAGTGTCTCTGATATGTGTTTTCAGTATCTGTTTTCTGTGGAGGATCTTACTCTGTTGATCCTTTTGATAGGGGCTGACACCTTTTAGGGATTATTGATTTTTGTTGGTAGACAAATTAAGTTACCTTGTTAGAGGAGCTTTTGAGTTTTTCCCTGGACATTAGTTCCGTTACTTCTTCTTGGCGGCGACCAACTTTTTGGTGCCTCCTAGTAACCTGTTTTCCTATCAAAACATGTCATTTGAGAATCTCTATCTTTAAAAATCAGATTGAATTAAAAAATGTTTGTGTTACATCTCTACGTGCATCAGTTGAGCCTCTCCATGATAAGGTTCAACAGAATCTTTGCACCCAAGAGTGTGGCTTTAGCTAAAGTGTTTTGTAAGCTTAAGATGTCTGTGTCATCACATTTAAAATGGAATGTTTGTTCCAGTTTTCTTGGAGATGGAGGTAAGGCTTGATTTCTTGTTTGCCGCAATAAAATCACCCAAGCTATGGTTCTAATAATAATAATTAAAAGAAGGATCAAATTATGGTGGAGACAAAAATATTAGATGAATTCTTCTTATCCGCCTAAGCCTTGGCAGCAAGAGTTACTTGGTACCTTAGCTAGTGGGAGGTAGCAGATACCCAATGGAATTTGCGAGGAGCCCAAAAACTGGCCCAACCACCACCATTATTAAAAAAAAGTCTTCAACAGATTCTCCACGCAAACCATCTATTATGGTGCATTCTAATAGAACTGCTACTTATTAATACATTTTATTGATTGAACCTGAAGACATTTGTTTTTTTGCATTTCTAGATGCCCCAGTTGTGTATCTCTAGTAGAATATCTGTTATTTTATGTTTACTCTTCTTCTGGAATGAGTAACTTCAACTTCCTAAAAATGATCTTTTGTTGTGGCTGGAGTTACCTTATGGTGATAGTCATGATTTAATTATCTTTCAGTGTTTTAACCTCAGTGCTATGTCTCAATGGTTTCCAGTGGGGGTACGGTCGCTGGTTTGTCAATTGCATCCATGCTCAGTCGCTTGAAAGCAAAAGTAAACTGCTTGTCTTATTTGAAATTGTTCCCATCTTCACGAAAAACAAATGTCACTAACAACTGGTTTTGATTTGTAGATTAATGCATTTTGTGTCTGCGACGATCCAGATTACTTTTATGAATATGTTCAAGGCCTACTTGACGGAATTACTGCTGGAGTTAGCTCCCGTGATATTGTTAGCATCGAAACTGTAAGGACTTCATTGTTTTCTCTTATTCTTTAAGCATAACTGTTTTACATTCATCCATTTCATTGGGTAACTTCTTGTTGCTCAATAACTATTGAGATGCTAATTCATGATAAAACAATGTGACATCAACTATTGGTTGTAAGTCATGGATATTTTGTTCTTTTCTAACTGTAAATGTTCTCTCTTCCCATGTTACACGCCTTACATAGCTTATGATTTTTAACGTGAATGGTTGAAATCTTTGACGGATATTTTCCCTGTTAGTCATCGAAATCTTATCAGTAAGTCATTCATGTCCAGATCCATGTTCAAGAGGAAATTCTGGAAGTAGTTCTGCATATGAAATATTAGTCTAGTTCTCTAAGGAACCTCTTGGTATCAACTATTCTTGTCTTGGCACTTTGGTATTTTAACAGGCAAAAGGCCTTGGGTATGCTATGAGCACCGCTGATGAGCTTAAATTTGTGAAGCAAGTTGCTGAAACCACAGGTGTTATTCTTGACCCTGTCTACAGGTATGGCCAATTGTGCCTTCTCATTTTTTACGTCATGCCATTTCAGCCTTTCACGGACTGTCCACAGGATTTGCCTGTACTATGTAAAACTTATTGCATTAAATGTTCTCCAGTCTTAGAAACTGCCTATTCTTAGGAACTATGTTGTTTGGACTCTACAAAAATGTCGCCGCCACCCTTGTCGGATCCTCCAAAAACTACAGTACTTTTTGAGGATCTAACTCAGCATTTTAAAGTGTCCGACAAGCATAACTTATGAATGTACCAAATCTCGAATGAGGTTGGAGAATAATATATTCACTATAAAACCGGTAATAGTAGAATCCTGGGTTATTTATAATAAAAATAAAAATAAAATAGTGGAATCCTTTTTTGCTGATTTTTGTATTTTAGATCTTAATGTTTTATTACAAAAGCATCTCCAACTCAGGTAACTTGAGATCTCAAAATACATACACTAAAATCCCACCAGGAAAGGGAAAATAAAGAGAATGACAATTCATAATAATACTTACTAAGCGTACATTATTAACATAAACTTATTCTTTGATTGAAGATAACTAAGCTGTAAATAATGAATACAATTTTTTATGTGATTCTGAGACAAGGTTATTAACATTGCTGTTGTAAACTTTTAGCTGTATGGAAGTCTGTTTTAGGTTTGCAAAAGTGATTCTTTAAGTGGAGAAATGTCTTGAGACTGACTAGGTTCCAAGAGAAGTAAAGGTCTTCAGTCTTTTGATCTACGACTGTTTTGGAGTTTTTTCGACATTTAGACTAGAAAACCAACCCTTACACTTGAATTTTTACCTAAAGCAAGCAAGAACAGTGAGACATGATTACTGTACAACTCAAACTACTTGTGAAATTAGGAATTAGGCGTAACTCACACCCCAAAAGCTACCTTCAAAGGGAGATTGTCCAAACCTTTTAAGGAGTCTACCCATCTCATTAACCTCTAATGTGGGACTTTTGTCATTCTTTAATACTCCATCTCACGCCCAGTGCTTAGCACTCCATCTCACGCCCAGTGCTTAGCATCTGTGTGTGGACAATTTTATTTTGGGGGGGCCAACATTGGGTGAGATGGGTCCTGCTCTGATACCATGTGAAATTAGGTATCAGAGCAGGGCCCATTTCACCCAAAGTTGGGGCCCCCGAAAATAAAATTATCCACGCACCAAATGCTAAGCACTGGACGTGAGGTGGGGTGTTAAAGAATGACAAAAGTGCCACATTGGTGATTAATGTGATGAGTGGACTCCTATAAGCTTTTAGATGAAACGGTCACACACTTCAACATGGTGTCATAGCAGGCAATCAAATCTCACCGCGCCCATATCAAAAAGAATTTTCACATGCTTGGTCTATGAAAAAGAATCAGGGCCCCACGTGAGGGGGCGTGTTGAGAATGCAATTTACTAATAAAGATGAGACAGTCACACACTTCAGCACTACTCATATTGATTTCTTGAGATGCTTTATTGACACATTCATCTGATTGTTAATTCTCACCAGTGGTAAAGCAGCTTATGGAATGATGAAAGACATGAGTGAGAATCCAAGAAAGTGGGAGGGAAGAAAGATTCTGTTCATACACACAGGTGGGCTACTAGGTTTGTATGACAAAGCTGATGAAATAGGATCACTAATGGGCAAATGGCGTAAAATGGATATCAATGAATCTATCCCTAGACAAGACGGCATCGGCAAAATGTTTTGAAATTGACGAAAAAGGTGATAGCAATTATGTTGTCATTTATCAACGTGTACACCATTAAAATTCGAATTCCAGCATTTCTTAGAGTAGTTGAGTTATGGATGTATGGTTTCTTCTTGCTATCACCAAGGGACATCTTGGGTGAGGTTTCTCCTTGACTGTTTAAATAATGATAGTATATGTGACAATTTGTGATTGCCTCAATTATTTCAATGTATGCATATTACTATCTCTAGCACAGTAAATATAACTCCGTCTACCAAAAATTAGGACAATGAAATACAATCCTTCATAACTTTTTCTTTATTTTAACCTTGATTTCCTTGCGCTCACCACATTAGGTGCTTCTCCCATATATTTTGCTTGAATAGTTGGAGTGTATGGTAGAGGGCCCATGACTAGCAATGAGGCGTTAAACTATGCTATCTAGTATTAGAGGAATCTAATCTAGTAAATAAAAACAAACCGATCCACCATGTTATTACGCCACAAAAAACCAAAGATGTGACACAAAGGACTAATGAAAATGATAGTCCAGCCGCGTCTATAGAACCACTCGGGGCCAAAACATCTACTACTTGAAGGAATTTACATTCACTCTTACTCCCCTGTCTTACAATACTTGTCCACTATTGACTATGGACACTTTTTAAAAAACTATAAATATAAAAGTAAATTTACTATATCACTCTTTGAATATAATAAATACAATATATTGAAAAATGTAATAGAGAAATGACTATAATTAATGATAAGGGTAAATTAGGAACTAGTGTAAAATTATCCATTGATTTTATAAAGTGGACAAGTATTGCTGAACATCTAAAATAATATAATTGACAATTATTATTGAACAGATAGAGTAATTACTATTTTCCACTTTCGAGGTGGCAAGATTATAAATAAATCTATCATCTCTCAATTCTTGAACTAATTCTGTAAATTGATTACGTGTGTGGGTAAGAGTGAATAATTTAATTGCTCATTCAACAATTATAGTAATTTCTCTATGAAATCACTTGTGCTTATTTCTTGTATCAATAAAGTTACTCAAATAACTTATTTATTTATCTTGAAAGTTACTGCGCTAAAGAGAGAATTACATAAACTTTCCCACACTCTGTGGCATTTTTTTTTTAATGATTTTTCTTTCCTTTTTACATTTAATTTCTGTATAACAATCCTTTGAACCTAATAATTATTAATATATAAAAAAATTGGGGTGAAAATCATTTACACCCTCAACTTTACTTTATAAATCAAACTCCTTTCTCATAGTAGGTTTGTGTTATTTAATTTATATCAAAAAAATTCTTATAAAAAATATAAATTTCAACCAAAAAAGAAGAATAATATATTGATTTAGGAGAAATTTTTCTATGTAAGAAAATATAAGTTATAAACATTCTAATGAGTCTCTCTATAATGTAGTCTTTTAGAGTTAAATAATTTATTTGGGGAGAAAATTTTCTTTCGATTGTTTGTTATGTTTCCTTTTATACGGTTAATTTTATTATATGCAGGTCCATTGATCAAGTCATAATATACTTCTATTTTTTTTTTGTTTTTTACTCAATTAAAAATTTATAATTATTAACGTACGTGTGACGTACTTTTGTTTCATCCTTATAGTAAAGTGCGATGGTGGTTGCCACTCTGATTTTATGTTTGAGGTTGGTTGTTAAAAATCACTTTTATATGAAACTTTTAAATGAACATTATTAATAATTTGAAAATTGTACAAGACTTGAATGAACTTGTTTTTCATGTGTTATTTATTTATAGCTTCGTAAATTTTGATACGTAGAGTCGTTTGGTAGAATATATAAAATGGAGTGTATTAATAATGTTTGCATTAATTATGAAAAATTATTTTTACGCATTGTTTGATTTGGTCCATTAACAATAGTATGCATTGCATAAAAAAATTTATTTACAAAAATACTTTTTATAGTTATAATGGAAAAGATGTAAAAAAATTAAGGGCAATTGATTTTTTAATCATGCTAATACATGTACTAAATCTCTTTGCATTATTACGAACACCTACAAATCCATAATATTAGTAATACACTCAAACAATAATAATACATAAAATTAATGCATACATCATTTTACCTAATACACCCTACCAAACTACCCCTTATAGTGATGTCGTTATTAGTCAGTGTACTTCTAAAAAGTTGTTATCGATGTGATTGTATAGTCACCACTTCTCCAATAGTCCAATGTACAACATTTTCACCGCTTTCCAATGGTCCAATGTACGACAGTGTGAAAAAGTTTTGGTATTTATATTAGAGCTTGATTAAAATTGAATTTGCGTCGAAAAGTTTCACATTGGGGTTGGTTATATGAAAAGTTATTAGTTTCTTGTTATCCGGTCTCCTAAAATTAGAGGCGTCAAATGGACGAATTGAATTGAAATTAGAGATATTAAAAGAAACAGAAATTGGATTGAGTCATGACCCGCTCAAGTAGACTCAAATAAGTTGGGCTAAAATATACTAAAAGTTCCGGATTGGATCATGATCTGCCCAAATTGACCTTCTTAATCTCTAACAACTTCAATATGTTGTTATTTAACTTTTATAACCAATATTTATATTCCAACTCAATTTTCTTTTTAGAAAAAATTACAAATGAATATATAAATCCTAAAAGATATAAAATAGATAGTAATTCATACATTCAATATCAATTGAGAATTTTCTTAAAATGGGTTAAAGCTTGAATAAGTTGAGATTGAACCAAATTCAAATTATCTTGAGTCTTACTCTTAAAATTCTGGACAGATTGGACGGATTATCTATATTTGAGCTCATTTTTCACACCCCTACCTATAATGATCTAATAATTAAATTAATCAAAGAATCAAAATGATATCGGCTCTTAGGTTTTATTATTTTAGTCTGCTGTGTAACTCTTTTTTTTTTTGTTATGATTATTGATGCGATTTCGTTTATAAACTCGTTAAAAATGTTTCATTACTCGATTATTGTTTATTGAAAATATTGAGCAACCACCCAATTTTAAAAAAATTTAAAAATCAATTTAAAAGGGATATTTTAAAACCTTGTTTTTGCAAAACTAGAGAAAAAGGGTAATGATTTTAGTTATTTTCCAAAGAGGGTGTAAGGCACTTCGAAAAAAATCGTAAATGCGATTGTACAACAGATTTAAAATATTTTCTTTAAATTTCATTTTCCTTAAAAATGTATAAATTCAAGGCATTTCATTTACGAAAGAAAAAGAACTCGAAAGCTTGGTGATCATATGTACTAGTATTCCAAAATTAAATAGCCGATTTTAAGTAGGTACATCTCGTACTTGCTTGATTCAGCAAGAATATATTTTAAAAAAGAAAAAAAAATATTTTCTTTAGTTTTAAATTCATATTCGTTATAGTTTGTTACTTTGAATATTGCTAATATTTGTGTAAATTTTGTTACCATTTAAAATTTATCAATATCCATAATAGAGATAATTGTCAAAAATACATTTAATTTTTATTTTTTTTGAGTTTCATACATAAACAATTGAGACTGTGAGTTTCATACCTGTCATTTCACTTATTAGTTTGAAAAACACATCTCTCTCTTTTATTACACTTTCATCATGGTGTATGTTATACCTTCTCTCTTTCATTTAAAAAGAAATTGTCACATCACACTTCACATGGACAAGATATTTTACCTTGACAAAAATTAAATAAATTATTAGTATTAGTTAAAATTAAAGATTAAAGTATTATTCCCCACCCTTTCTCAAAATAAAATAAAATCTCTAAAATAGAATGTAAACTGTTTTAGAAAATAAAATAAAAATATAAACCCGTTTTTCTTATCCCACTCCACCACTTCCTCTCACCGTACTTCACCTACCCCAATTTTTTAGTTTTTTATTAAAAAAATTATAAAATTTTTTAAAAAATATTTTACTTCATCGCCCTTTCACCCCCCCNCCTTCAAATAATAATTTGGATATTATTTTATTTTATTTTTTAAAAAAAAATCTTACCCCAGCCACATAATCCTCTGCTTCTATTTATTTTCTCATTGTGTCTTTTTATATATATATATATCCTTAAAATTATAGTATGTTTGTATTATTTAATTTATATAAAAAAATCTTATAAAAAATATAAATTTCATCCAATAAGAAAAATAAAATATTGATTTAGGGGATGTAGAAAAATATAAGTTATGAATATTTTAATGAGTCTATCTATAACGTAGGCTTTTAGAGTTAAAAGAATTTAAAATTTTCTTTCGATTATTTTTTATGTTTTCTTTTATATGGTTAGTTTTCTTATATGCAGGTCCATTGATCAAGTTATAATATACTTCTATTTTTGTTTACTTTTTACTTATTTAAAAAATTATAATTATTAACTCGCGGGTGACATACTTTTATTGATTCATTCTTATAGTAAAGTTTATTGGTACGATGGTGGTTGCCACTCTGATTTTATGTTTGGGGTTGGTTGTTAAAAATCACTTTTATATGAAATTTTTAAATGAACGTTATCAATAATTTGAAAATTGTACTAGACTTGAATGGACTTATTTTTCACATGCTATTTATTTATAGCCTCATAAATTTTGCTATGTAAGGTCGTTTGGTAGAGTTTATTAATAATATTTGCATTAATAATACTCTTATTAGTAATGGCTTAAGTCATCTACAGCTCCTTAAAATTATCCGCAAAATTTACTTAGACACTTCAACATGCCCATTTTCCTATTAGACACTCAAACCTTAGAAAATAAATATCTATCAAACATTTTTTTAAGACCTGGTCAAAAGAGAAAGTGCGTGTAATACACATGCAGCTGATGTGGCAAAATAACAAATCAAATGAAGACATGTGGCATTTAAATTTAAAATAATTATATATATGAATTTTGAAAATTAAAAAAAATATAAATGCAAAAAGAAAAGAATTTCAACTAAAAAAAAAAGAAAAATCCATTTTACCATCCTCACACCCATCCTGCACCAGACACCATCCCAAATCTTTCCTTTTCTTCTCTCACTAAAATCACCTCTTGTTCACCATTGTTATTTTCTAAATGAAGATTTTAACATATACTAAGTATGAATGCATCTTCTTCTTTTTTTTCTCTTTATGTTTTCTTTTTGGTTCCTGTCTCAAATTGATAGTATTTTTTTTAAAAAAAAAATCTGTTCATTCTGTTCTTATTTTGATTTCAAATTTACTTTACGTCTCTGTTTCGTTATGAAGCAAGAAGGGGTGTGGATTGGGGGCAGTGTGTGTGGCCTCCATATTTTCCGGCAAAAAAACTTAGATTATGTTCTTCATTTTTTCTGACAAAGAAAATGTAGATGGTTGACTCCATTTCTCATCAAATTTAAGCATAAGCGAATAAGTAAATTTATAAAAAAAGATGTAAGGTGATGGATTTTGTTGTTATGAATAATTGGTGGCAGGAGGTGCAATTTTGAAAGAGAGAAGAAGAAAGAAAGATGGTTATTTTTAAAATAAATAAATAATGAGAAACAAAAAAAAAAAAACAATAAAAGGTGTTGTTTAAATGATTCACACGCTTAACAAGGTGTGGGTTACACCTTTTTGTGTTACGTGTGCACAAAGTGTCTAAATGGTAAAAATTCAAAATAGTTAAGGTGTTCAATAGGTACAAGTCTCAGTTAAAGTGTTTAAGTGAATTATGCAGATAACTTTAAGTGGTTGTCGATGACTTAAGCCTATTAGTAATACTTGCATTAATTATACATAGATTTTTGTGCATTATTTGATTTGGTATATTAAAAATATCATGGAATGCATAAAAAATTTATTTACAAATACCCTTCATAGTTATAGTAAAAATTAAAGATGTAAAAAAAACTTTAAAAGCAATTGGATTTTTAACTATGCTAATGCGTGCATTGAATTTCTTTGCATTACTTATACCTAAAAATCCATGATATTAACAATATGCTTCTCAATACACAACACAATATAGTTGTACATAAATTAAAAAAAGTATCAAATAAAATATTACTATAATACACAAAGTTAATAATATATTATTTTACCTAATACGCGCTACTAAATGACCCCTTATTATGATGTCCTTATTAGTCAGTGTACTTCGAAAAAGTTGTTATCTACGTGATTGTATAGTCACCACTTCTCCAATGGTCCAATGTACAACATTGTCCCTTCTAATTGTTTATTTATTATACCTAGCACCTTAGCTTTGATCCCAATGGAATATGTGAAAAGTTATTATTAGTTTCTAGTTATCGAGTCTTTTAAAATTAAGGAGGTTAAATAGGCATATTGAGTTAAAATTAAAGATATTAAAAGAAATAAAAATTAAGTTGAGTTAGTACTCGTTTAAGTGGGCTCAAATTTACTAAAATTTTGGATTGTATTATGACCTTCTCAATTTAACTTGTTTCATCTCAACAATTTTTAACATGTTATTTAAATTATGAAAAAATTACTGAAATACACGTCTTATATTTCCCTTATTTCCAATATCCCCTTTTATTTCTAAAAACCTCTAAAATCCCTTATTTCTTTAATGTGTTCGAGCTGCATGTTAATGTATCCGAGCCAGTATTTAATGTATCCGAGCTACATATTAATGTATCCGAGCTACATATTATGTATCCGAGCTAGTTTTTAATGTATTCGATTTATGTTATAATGTATCCGAGATACTCTTTAATGTATCCAAGCTACATATTATGTATCAGGTTTGTGTTACTTTTTAAGGGATTAATGTACAAACTAAAGAGGGCTAAATTGTAATTTCATATTAAAACAACGTGATTCCTAAAATTTACCCAATTAATTATTAAGAAAATAAAAAATTCTTTATTCTACCTTAATTTAATTAATGTATATTTTTTCTAAACAAAATCAATTTTAGAAACACTTATAGTTTTAAATTCATATTTGTTATAGTTTTATTATTATGAATGCTGCTAACATTTGTATAATTTTTGTTACCACATAAAATTTATCAATATTAATAATATTTATCTTGAAAGTTACTGCGCTAAAGAGAGAATTACATAAACTTTCCCACACTCTGTGGCATTTTTTTTTTAATGATTTTTCTTTCCTTTTTACATTTAATTTCTGTATAACAATCCTTTGAACCTAATAATTATTAATATATAAAAAAATTGGGGTGAAAATCATTTACACCCTCAACTTTACTTTATAAATCAAACTCCTTTCTCATAGTAGGTTTGTGTTATTTAATTTATATCAAAAAAATTCTTATAAAAAATATAAATTTCAACCAAAAAAGAAGAATAATATATTGATTTAGGAGAAATTTTTCTATGTAAGAAAATATAAGTTATAAACATTCTAATGAGTCTCTCTATAATGTAGTCTTTTAGAGTTAAATAATTTATTTGGGGAGAAAATTTTATTTCGATTGTTTGTTATGTTTCCTTTTATACGGTTGATTTTATTATATGCAGGTCCATTGATCAAGTCATAATATACTTCTATTTTTTTTTTGTTTTTTACTCAATTAAAAATTTATAATTATTAACGTACGTGTGACNTATTCTGGCGAATTATACATATACAAACGTGGCTAATTATACAAACTTGAAGTCATCCCACGTAATTAATGTATAATGTTAATCGCGTATGGTAATTATAGCAAACTATCACTATGATGAGTAATTAAGTAGTATAAATTTGCTTAACCGCGTAATTTTCCCATTTAATAATATAATTATGAAATTATTTATTCCACATAGAAGGTAAAATTAGTTTTGGTAATTGTAACCATAAAATAACCTCATTTAAACCCAAACCAGAGATAAAAGTATTACTACTACGTACTTACTATAAAGATGTGGTGATAGCCACTGATAGGAGCAGTGGAAAATTTATTTTGGCAAAAACTGTAAGAGGAAGAAACAGTGTTGAGTTACCAAATCATCCATGGAGGATTCCGGTTCGCCCTTTCAGTTTCTGACGAAGAAGCCTTATGAACCTCCTTCTTGGGCTTCCCATCATTACCCCATCCCCTCTCACACCTTTTCACTCGGACATGTAAGATAACAGAATGTGGTTGGTCACTTTGTATGATTTCACTGCGTATATTGTTGTTGTAAGTGTACATGAGGATTAATATATCATTCTGTTTTGGAATTGTTGTTAGTTTCCGACTCCAATTCACAAATGGAACCTGCCTAATTTGCCGAAGAAAACCGAGGTTTGGGTAAAGGTAAATTCATTTTTTCAGTAATTCTTCTCCGACGTAGTGTATGCCATTTGGAAATAAGGATGGCCAAAGAAGCGCCAAATATCCACTATGCACAAACAAAAAAAAAGTTTTGTGCTATTGTTTCTCTTATCTGATTTGTTGTTTCTATGTCAATGTTGTTATTCCTGTATTAAGATCAGAGGCGAAGCGAGGATTAAGAGTTTGAGGGTTCTAATTTTTATTAATAACCGTCAATCAATTTTGTTAGGGGTTCACAAATTAATAGACACATATATATATATTTAATTAATTTTCTAGTATAAATACCTTGTCTATGGAAAAGCTACTGAGTTTGTCCGCACCCATTAACCCCCACTTAGCTCTGCCTCTGATTAAGATATTAGAAGCAATAAAAAATGAAAAGAAACAGAACAAAAGTATTTGACCAGAAAATCCATTGTGTCCTTGAGGAATTTAATCCCTTAAATGTACCTTGAGGTTATGGATTATTTACTAATTCCTCCCAATATAAAATGGATAAATATTAAAGAAGTAGCGCTACCTCAAACTTTGAAATACAGAAGAAATGACTTTTCATTTTTCTTCTGCTTGTTTTCCACATTTCTCAATTTCTCATTCACACGTTGCTTAAAAATAAACGCAACAAATGCCACTCTTAACTCAAACAAACTTTGAATTTGCAGCGGGATGATCTGTCAGGAATGCAATTGAGTGGAAACGAGGTGAGAAAGCTGGAGTTTTTATTGGCAGATGCGGTGGCACAGGGAGCTGACTGCATAGTGACTATAGGTGTCTTACAAAGTAATCACTGTCGTGCTACTGCTGTCGCTGCTAAGTATTTAAACCTTGACTGTTATCTCATTTTACTTACTAAAGATGTACGTATTCCCTAATTCTGCTGTTCTGTTTTTGTCTTCCTGTTTATGCAAATGAAGTAACTTATATAAATGTCTCAGTTACCTGTGGATAAAGATCCTGGATTTACAGGGAATCTCATTGTTGACCGTTTAGTTGGAGCACACATTGATCTTGTTTCAAAAGAGGAATATGCAAATGTTGGCAGTGAGGTCGATCTATAGATACCTTTTCTTCCTCATATATACTTTTGTGTTAATTCCTCTGATCGATCCGCTTCTGTTTATAATTTCATAATGTGTTTTATGCCTCAGGTTCTTACAAAATTATTGAAAGAAAAGCTGTTAAATGAAGGGAGAAAGCCGTACGTCATCCCTGAAGGTGGATCCAATTCTCTAGGAACCTGGTGAGCAGAGTCGGCCCAATATGAACATATGAGGGTGCACGTGCACCTGTTAATTAACTTTGGGAAAAAATTATGTATATATAGTTTGAGATATGATATATATTTCATTAGGCACTATAAGAACACTAAAACTAATTGGTACATTGGTTTAAACCCTGGGACTGGGTTGAATCCTATGCACTGCTATTGTTTGTGGTGCACCCATTAACTTCAAATCCAGGGTTCGCCTCTGCTGGTGAGGCTCATTTTGTTATGCCTCTGCTTATAAAGCCTAAACCTACTTCCTTTCATCTTCCTTATTTTCAGAGTGTTGCTTCCACCTTGACAAGTTTATTGGGTGCTTTTAGGACAAAAAGTTAACCTTCATTTTCAGAAAGTTCTTAATGAAATTCTGATTTTGTCAGGGGCTATATTGAGGCAATCAGGGAAGTTGAGCAACAACTTCAGCACGCGAGCAGTCAATTCAAATTCGATGATATTGTTGTAGCTTGTAGCAGGTTTTGCACCTCTTCTGCATAATTTTAATGATTTCTCTGCTATACATGTGATTGTTGCTTTTGAAATTGGAATTGATCACTAATTAACCACAAGATTTGCTAAAGATATGGTTGAAAAGTTTGTGTTCACATATGTTTTGAGTATATATGTATCCATGGTTTTCAGTGGGGGTACGGTAGCTGGTTTATCAGTTGCATCGAGGCTCAGTGGCTTGAAAGCAAAAGTAATGTTTAATCTGAAATTGCTCTCATCTCCAGAAAAAGAAAACGACACTAATTAATACGTAGCTGGTTTTGATTTGTAGGTTCATGCGTTTAGTGTTTGTGACCATCCAGATTATTTTTATGAACATATTCAAGGTCTACATGATGGAATTAATGCAGGGGTTAGCTCCCGTGATATTGTTAACATCGAAAATGTAAGACTTCATTATTTTCTTCAAGCATATATAAATGTTTTACGTATGTAATATTTGTTTAGTTCTCTTCCGAATCTCTTAATTGGCATCAGTTGTTGTCCTTGCATTTTTGTATTTTAACAGGCGAGAGGTCTCGGGTATGCTATGAACACCATTGATGAGCTTACATTTGTGAAGCAAGTTGCTGAAACCACAGGTGTTATTCTTGACCCTGTTTACAGGTATATGCCCATTTGTGCCTTCTTCTCAGTCTTTATTAGTATATCATATGGCATGTCCACATCATTTGCCTTTACTCTGTAAAACGTATATAATCTAGACAAATAGTATGAGAGGTTGGGGTTGGTAGTGATAGTGGCTACTAGGGGTGTACAAGCCAAATCGTAAAGTCAAACTGAATCGACGAACCAAATCAAACCCAAAAAAAAGCCGATTTGTGGTTTGGTTTGGTTGGTTTGGCGGTTGAAAGAAAAAAACCAACCACTCTTTGTTTGGTTTGGTATTAAAAGAAAAAAAGTCAAATCGAACCCAAACCAAACCGACATAATATATATATATAAATAATTTTATTTTATTTATAGATAAAAAATATTATTTATAATCTACTTTGATAATATATTTTTAGTTGGTTTATAGTTTTCAATGTTTATATATTTTATTTCAAATTTGGGCTTGTAAAATTTGTAAATATTTTATTTTGTATTAAGATCCGAAGTTACAATTATATTGTTATAGTTTTTCAAATTTGAAGTTAACAATTTACTTTGTAAATATTTTGTTTTGTATTCAGTTTGCTTGTAGCCTTTAATCTTATTAATTTAACATAATGAACGTTGATATTTCAAAAAAACAAAATTGTACTCATGTGGATTTTACCGTTTTTTCTAAAATTTCTATTCATTTAACATTTTTTAAGTTTAGTTTCTCACACATGTAAGTGAAAACATATTTGATCTCTTTTTCAAATACCGTATAATTGTAAAAAACTGAAAAAATCAAAAAAACCCCGAAAGAACTGACTAAAGCCGAAATCGAAAAAACCAACTTTATGTGGTTTGATTTGGTTTTTAGATTTAATAAACCGACATAATTGATTTAGATTTTTTTTAATGAAAAACCAAACCAAACCGACCTATATACACCCCTAGTGACTACCATGTATATGAGGGTAAGGAAGACTCAATCAATCTGGAATGCCACTTGTGAAATTGGTGTAGATATTGAAATTTTGTGGGTCTATACAAGATGTGTTTAATTCGAGTTGAGATTCTACATATTCAATTCCAATTAGGATTCTTGGAGGTTACTCAATCCTAAACCCTAATTCCGCAAATTCAAAGAATATTCATAAAGAGATCAAATCTATAGATCATCCAAATTTGGGAAATACGCCACTAACGGCCCTAGAATCATGGAGAAATCTTATGAGAGAAGAATCAAGAGAGGAACAAAATTGTATCTACATATTTATCAATAAAATTATGTTTCTCCAGTATAGTTTAATGATACATTATTGATTTTGACAGTGGTAAAGCAGCTTATGGAATGATAGAAGACATGAGGGAGAATCCAAGGAAATGGGAGGGAAGAAAGGTTCTCTTCATACACACAGGTGGGCTACTGGGTGTGTATGATAAAGCTGAGAAAATCGCCTCATTCCTCGCCAAATGGCGTAAAATGGAAATCCATGAATCTGTCCCTAGACAACAAGGCATAGGCAAAATGGTCTGAAATTGCCAATAAAAGGTGATTACAATTGTGTACGGGAATTGAAAATTCGAATTCCAGCTTTTCTAGATTTAATTGAATAAAGGAGGTGCTTTATGCCACTTCTAAAACTACTAGTAATAAGAATATGTGACTCTATCTTGGTGTGTGGTTTCTTTTTTATCTATCTATGATGTTATTTGGATCTAACATGCATCTATTTTTTCCTACTAAGTACTAACATATGTATATATTGCAAGCTCGGTAATATTTTTTGCTTTACTAAAATTTAGACCTTGATTTCCCTTGGTTATTACCACTTCATTCGTCATTTAAATGTTGAGTTGATTTTTCAGATAATCCATCAATAATTATAATCTTGTTAAGTCAGTCTGGTTAAACTATGTTATCTAAATATTAGAGGAATCTAGAAAATAAAGCCACAGGATTAATGAAAATGATGGTGCAGCAACGTCTCTAGAACTACCACTCGGGGCTAAAACATCTACTCAAAGGAATTTGTATTCACTTTTAATTACTACTTTCCACTTTGGAGATGGCTACATCATAATCCAATCAAATGTGATCTCTCAATTCTTGAGCTAATTCTGCAAATTGTTTACGAGTGGTAAGAGTGAATTAATTTAATTGAGTTTTCAACTATAGCAAAATTCACTATTAAAATCATTTATGATTATTTTGTATCAACAAAGCCACTCAAATTAGACTAATTTGACAACTAAATTTTATCAATAAAATAAAATTTTAAATAACTGTTCAACTAAATTATTATTCACCTCCCAGCTATCTATTGATCCCACATATCCACCCTTTCTTCTGTTTTTGAGGCTTTTTTCAGTTTCTTAGTAAGAATGGGTGAGGGTATTCTGCCTAAATAGTAGACACATGTAAGAATAATTGCTCAAGTATGGTTTTTGTGTTCGAATTCTAAATCAGCGAGGCGCTGTTGGATGCTCCTGATTAATAGAACACAAAGAAGAGGAAATCGAATTATGTATGATGAGCTTGTGTCGAGTCACAAAAAGGGTTATGATGAGCTTGAGTCGAGTCACTAAAAAAGGTATGATGAGCTTGAGTCGATTATTTTCAAGATCAAATTCCAGCTTTTTCTTATGTAGTGTATTATTATGTTGCCTTTTTTCTACCCTTTCTATTCGAGGAGTCAATACAAAGAATATAAAATATCTTTTGGTAAATTAATAATAAGAAACACTACTCAAATAAAATTTTTATTTTATTATTTGATTTGATTTGATCTTCTCTCTAATTAGGGCTATTACAAGTGCATGTATGTCTCTCCCTTTATTTTTGCAATTAGAATTATTTTATTAATGTGAACTTAACATTAAGTTATTCTTTTATATTTTTAAAAATGGGCTAAATTTTAATAGTTGACGGACAAGACACATATCAGATAGTATATTTTGGATTCCATAATGGGCCTGTGTTATTTCATAGATAGGTGAGGGCTGACAATAATATAGGCCTGTTGAAGACTAATAAGCCTATAACGAGGATCAGACTCACTAGATTAACACTTGTACACATATAAATACAATCTAGGTTTTGTCTCTTGACTTAACACAAGACATTTTTTATAAGATATTTGCCGAAGTGCCGCTACAAGCTAAAGGAGAGAAAAACTCAACCTACTTCGTCACGAATTAAACATTGTTATGGAGAATAAAGGTGCACATTTTTTTTTTGTGTATTTCGTTACATCACATGCATTTTTTATCTATCTGTTTATTAAGGTTGTGCTTTCAATTAATTTAATACTTCATATAAATTTTCTATAAATTTGGTAGTTTTTGTTTTGATAAATATATCCTCTTTTAATAAAGTAAGTAAAAAAAATAGAAAAATTGAATGCAATTTAAAACATGTGTTCTTGAATGCACACATTTAGTCCAATTTTTTTGAGGAACATTAGAACAATTCAACAAAGCACGATCAGTTTCAACTATATGTTTATGTTTCTACTAAGCACAAATGTTTTGTTCTGGAGTATAAGGGCAAGATAAACGTTGAACAATGTCATTTTCTCACACGCAACTAGTTAACACTTGAATTTACCCCAGTCTGCTTGAAAGCATTTTATTGGGTGACCAAAGAACTTTTCCACAATTGTACGAAATTGATTAAAATGGATAGAACATCATATTTAAATTTAAGAAAGTATATCCTAGTATATTTGCTAAAGTGATCAAAGACGATAACATATAATGATAGCCATCATTAAAATCTATTGGGGCAGGACCCCCAAATGACTGAAAAAACTAAATATAGAAGCCACGTGGCCTTAAAACTAGACTCTCTAAAGGGGACTTTGTGACTCTTTGTTAACAACACATGTATAGCTCAATTAGGAGATAAACTAAAAGACGACACGAAGACACTTGACGGCAGGATAGGATTTCTAAGCTAGTTGTGCATGCCAAACACTAAGGGATGCAACATATGAAGCAGGAGAAAATGATGATTTCAACACTGGAAGGGGAGTAGATATTATCAGTTTTCGGCCCTTTATGAAGAATTGTCCTCGTTGCCAAATTCTTTACCAAAAAATAGTTAGGAAAAAATTCAATCAAAACTTGATTTGATGCACTAAAAGAACTAATAGATAGTAAATTTTGAGTGGCAGTAGGAACACGTAGAACATTATCTGGAGCAAATATTTTATTAGAAGTAGATAGTGAGCCTTGACCTATGTGAGAGATAGGCAGCTTGGAACCATTACCTAAGGCTACTTCTTCAGGACCTTGGTACTCCGAATGGATGGCGAAATTGTCAAGATTTAGCCATAAGATAACGTGTGGTACCACTATCCATTAACCAGTTTTGTGTAGGCTGAGTCGAGGTGCTAGCTAAATTTGAAGAGGGTCTGCTAGACACCGATGATTTTGGGTGATGGGCAAATATGTTAAATATGGCCCTTTTCTTCATAATTATGACAAACAATCCCAGACATATCAGAGTATGAAGACTGGACCCCAGATTAAGTTAACGAAGTAGATCTCTGAAAGTTGTGGTGCTGAGAAGATTGTGTAAATCCTTGATTAGAAGAACGATCAAGACCTCGTTATTAACAGGCAAATCTATTTGTAATTCCTTTTGCTTTTGGGACATAAGTCTCAATGTTCGCATTGTCACGACTCGGAGTATGCAATTGTGCTTTGAGCTCACAAATTTGTGATTTGGATCCAGATGTATAGGCTACAACTAGTTTGTTCCATGCTGCACGGGTTGTTTCATCCCAAGTAATTATGGTAGCACACTCTTGGATACTGAAGCAACAATCCAACTTAAAACAAGTTGATTTTGGCGTACCCAAGCTTGGTAGGCTGGATTCAACTGATTATCTACTATAAACTTATCAGGAACAGGTTCACTATCATTAATATGGTAATTAAGACGACACCATAAATTAATGAAAGAAATTGTGTCTTTCATAGCAAGAAGTTTGTCGATGTGAGCTTCAAGGTCAATTGATGAGCAAGGTTAGGTGTAGGGGAATAAGTTACCACTATGGTGGTTTAAGCATCAACTTGAGTGTTTGACATGCTTGGGGGAATAAAGTATCTCATTGCTGGTTCAAGTGGTCATTATTTTTTTACTCTAAAGAAGAAAAACGAAAAAAACCCTAATTGGAAGGTTGCTCAAACCACTAGGGCTCCAATACTTGAAAGAAACTTTTCTTCTCTATTTCTCATTGAAGATAAAAACAAATACTTCTACAAGAGGTTTCTGAGGAGTCAAGTCTCCTAACTTTACTAGAGTACACAAAGAGAAATGATACATAGGTATATAATTGTTCTAGTTATATATCCTAATTAGAGTCAAAGTACATTTATTCTTTACAAAAATAAGTGTTTTTAGCCTCATGACAACAATATCAAATAGGTTCTTAGTTCGAATTTGTCTCATCTTCACATTTTTTATTTTGACTTGAATTGCTTATAATATATTGTTGTTGTTATAGTAGTAGTATGGTATGTACATGAGGTGGGGATATGGAATGGATGAAAATTAGGTGCAATGAGAGTCAACATAATAATGTATATACATAGAATTAAAATCTTATTTACTTAATTCATATTATTTTTTATGCATTAAGTCCATTATTATAATATATTAATATAATTTTTTTTCAGTTGCTACGATATACAAAAATCAACTACAAGAGTACACACAAAAAGCTAGGAAAAGGCTCCCAATTTATCAATCTTTTAATGAAGGTTCTGAAAACTTCCCAATGCATAGAGCTAAAGTGTTGGTGGATGGTGTTGAATACACATCCAAGTTGACACATTCAACTAAAAAGCAAGCTGAGCAGGAAGTTGCAAAAATTGCTTATGAATCAATTATTCATCAAGAAACTGAAGTTGAAACTTTTTCGTTTCTTTACGAGGTATTCATCCTACATTTTCTGCTCCGATTTGAATAGTGCGCTAAAGATTTATTTTGCTTAAAATGTTACTTTTTTTTGTGTGTTTTTTTAAAGGACCCTACGTTGTGCAAATCTATTCTAAATGAATTTGCCCTCAAGAAGAAAATGAAGCCTAAAAGATTTGGCAACTGATACTTGGGATTTAAATGTTTGTCTAAATATCTTGATAGAAACATACATGATACTTTTTAAGTTTAGTGGGATCGTGCATTCACTTTGCAAGATTTGACTCAACTTTATTTTAATTGGATGTTATAGTATTTTGATATACTCTTAAAAAAAGTTCTATATTGTTCTTCTTTGTGTTTGGATTTGTTACACTCGAGCCGAGTGGTTTTCGTAAACAACCTCTTCATCTTCACGAGATAGTGATAATGTTTGTTTAAACTCTACTCATCCCAAGCCTCACTTAGTGAAATTTCATTAGGTATGTTGTTGACTTTTTGTTGTTGTTGTCGTCATTGTCTTTGCATGTTAAACACTCTTCGTAGTTATAAAATATAAAATGGAAAAATTATTTTGTAAGCACGATGCTGCACAGAGCTCTCCTTTAACTAAGAATGTTATTATCTTATTTATTTTGATATTCCTCTTTAGTTAATTATTTAAGGATAATAATTTAGTTTCACAATTATTAGTAATTATTAATTTTAGTTTTGTGATATTTGACGAAATACATTTAACCTTTCTTTTAGGTACAAAAAAAATTGTATTTGAACTATGCATGCATTTGGTGTATATTTTTTATAATATTGTCACTATTTGACATGGTTGTCATGAGGTTAAATTACCTATTCAAAACAACATGCATGAGATGTGACTCAACAAGTATATGTAATTTTTGAAAAATAATCAATTATAATCACGATTATCTCAATTCTCACCTGAGCATTTAGGCAAATGATTATCAGAGTTAACTTTGGACATGATTATTAGTGAAAGAGTATTTGCATTCATTTCTTTGAGATTTTTAAGGTATTAGACTAACGTTGTTTTGCATATAATATATATTCATTAAGCATTGAGGTAAAATAAAACAATAAATAAACATATCCGATAGCGATTCGATCACGGTTCGAGCAGCTAAATGTTCAACCATTTTCTTATTCCCAACTTCTTCACCTATATATGTTTTACCACCAAAAGCAAGGTGGCAAATAAAAAATGAACTTAGACATTTCACTACAATGAAAAGGCTTAACAAAGACCAACATTTAGCGACGAGTAAAATATCTTGTTTTTAAAAGCGTACCTATAAGGTCCAGATTTTTTTTCGGACCCTAGTTCTCTTATTTATTTTTCTAAAATGCGAAGGGATGAAATATAGTCCCTAATATCATCAATAACTTGTCCCTAATATCCAAAATTGAGCGAGACTAAACTCAAAATAAAATATTGCTCTTAAAAAAAATAAAAAAATTAGGAATGGGTACTTTAACTAAAGCAAATATCATCGTTGAAACCTAACTTCATCTAAAAAAAAAACCCTAGACCGCTTCTCTATGCAAGTGAAAATCATAGTTCCTCTTCTGCCTCTATTCTGTTCATCTATGTTCCGGGTAGATCGAGCAATAACGAAAGGACACAAACATACAAATCATTCTGGTAGCTTTTCGATTTTTCAATCAATTGGGTTTCTACAATGTGTTTTCTCTCACTTATTTGTATTCTCCAGGCTGTGGACTTGACCATGAGCCCAAGAACTCTCCGAAATTCTATCTCAGAAATCTGAAGATTGAACAAGTGTCTATGGATGCTCAATGTTTTTTGATGGTCCCTGTTTCTTTATTTCAACGTTTTTGAGGTAAATCTTATCTTTTAATTTGAGTATAGTAAGTTATTTGTTTACACTTTATGATTATGTTCTCCTTGTAGCCTTTGAGTTTTGATTTTAAATATGTTGATGTTTTGTTTATCTCAAATGTGGAATAGAACATTAATGGGTTCATTTTTATTTGATTGGGAAAAAATTGCAGATTTCTTACAGTATTGTATTGGAGAACTAATGAATGGAAACAAACAAAATTTAACAAGGTCGTTAGAATTTGCATCCTAAGTTTGGGATGTCCTTGTTTTTGGTTACTAGATGTTGTGTTTTTAGAGTAATGGACAGTGATTATACTATAAAATAAGACTTCTCAAATAAAAAGTTAGTAAATATAGGTTGTAGAAAAGTTGTAGGAGAGATGTTTTGGGTTAGAAAGTTCAATTTTTTTACAATAAAGAGGTTAGAGCATTGAGAAATTCAATGTTCTACCCTACCTTTTCAATAGAATTTATTGAGATATGAGTAGTAAAATTTATACTAAAGTTTATACCTTTTTCTTATAAACCTCTAAGTTTCCAATTTCAAAAACATTTAAGTTATCCTATTCTGAGAAGTAGTACTGATATCCAACTTTAAATACAATTTAAAAGAGGAGGTATTCTCAATGTTACTAGGGTCCAATTATTTAGATATATACAACATCTTTGGTTGTAACAATTTCCACTTCTTAGTTCAATTACAACTTTTTACAAATTTTTCCATTATGTGTCTCTTCTACATCTCTTGCATTAGGTGCAAATCAAACTACTGACACTTGATAAGTCTCTTTTAACTTTCAAGTTTATTGATTTGTGGTGTTAAACTTCTCAATTCATAAGTTGATATATTTTGTTGTTGTTGTTGTATATGTGTATATGTATATTTTGATAAAAGATTGTATCAAAAAAATGCATTTGGTCTTCACTTTGATGGCTACGCCTAATAAAAGCCAGTAGTATCAACCAATTTCTTGTTATTTCAATAAATCGGGATAAATATAGCAAGACCAGATTTAGAAACAAAGCATTTTTCCTTTTGGATGCTACTATTGTATATAAATTCTTGAGGCAAAGGAGTTCCCCTGTCATCATAGTCTTTGTGCCACCTATTTCGTTTTCAATTCTGTGAATAAATAATGGGTCAGATGGGTAATGTTGTTGCAAGTTCAAGTCATATTCCATTTAATAGTACTATGAGTTTGGTTAGTTGGGGACTTAATAGTTTATCGTGTTGTTAAGCTATGAACTGCTTTGGAGCGAGAGGGTAATTCAAATCTCTTTCACTGCGTAATAATACATTATGTTTATTTCGATGAATTGTTGTGCTTCAGTTGAAATATTTGTCCAACTCCATTACTGTGTATTCTACTAATTGAAACAACTACTGATTTTGCTTAGAACAACAGAACAACATGGAACTAAAGGACCTATATATATGATACCAACTAGTTTACGTTAAGTCTTAGTTATTGTTTAAATATACATTAGCTCTCGCACTAGTCAACAATTTTTGGTTAGTGAAAGACTTGTACGTCAATGTTGTAGAGATAAGTGTGAGATTAAGGAATTCTAGTTTTAAAAACCTTGAATTACCCCGATAATTTTCCTTTCTGGTGCACCATGGGGGTTCTATTGGTCTAAAAGTTGTGATAGAGTTTCAAATGTTGTATGTTCATTACCCTGCTAATATCTATTGGTTTTACTTGCAACTTATCAACTTTATTTGGTTATAGTGCCCAGAAACTATTGTCCATATCTTTGGTGACCAATCATTTTTGGGTGAAAAGGTGTATGCCAAAGGTGTAGGCCCTCTACCCATACCAGTTGACCAATTTTCACTTGATAAGCTGGTCGATGGAATCGAATTCATGCGTTATCCTTAGATGTTTACTGATATATTTAGCAATTTGGTTAAGTTATGTGCTAAAGGATTTTTACTAGTCCTTATAAAGTCTAAGGTTATTTGAGAGGTAATTAAGTAAATGAAAGTGTACTTTCTTAATAGATTTAGATTTTAGATAAGATGGTCACACTTAAACATGGTAGCAAAGCATGTAGAGTACTTGAGTTTAGTCTTGCAGCAACCTATATTAAAAAGTTTTTCATGTGCTTGGCTTATTAAAAAGAACAAGTCCAAATGTATGAACTTAAAAGGGCACTCTCTTTAACAACTTAAGCTATTAGATGGGGTGGTGAAGCAATATAGACATTTGGCGAGACTATCATGTGTTATCTCGGCTCAAACTTATCCTCATATCTTATTGGTGGACTACTTCAGACGTTTAAACCAATGAGCAATGTTCGTTACCTTTCTGATATGAACTATTGAGATGGTTACACACTTCATACAAATAAGTTCTCATAAAGACTATGATTATTGTGTTATTGTTTGTTGGCGCTAAGTTTTTCCTTCCATAGATGTTTTGGCTCGTGATATATGTTCCTTTTCATGTTCTGACCTTTCTGAATATATTAAGTAAATAAAATGTGTATAGCTTCTATGAGTACTTAAGCTAGCTTCAGTTATTATTTAAATTAATTTCATAAGATCGTTTTCCCTTTTTCTCATTTGCGAAGTGTTTGAGACTTTATCTATATTGTGTGAATTTGATTAATTCTATCTCATCTGAATCCAATGAAGTTTATACTAGAGAAGACAAACAAACACTTGAACCAGAACATATTTTTGAGGCTTTTAGGTGCTTCACCTTACCTTGTAAGTCTACTTTTATGTGTGTCTGCTGCACATTAATTTTGTTTTTTTTCAATTCCTTGAGATAGTACTTTATTTCTCTATTTACTTATGTCTGAAAAGTGATATCAAGTGTTATCGATAACCATGCAAATACTCTTCATGATTTTAACTGGTGTTTACATTATGTGTAAATTATGGTTGCTTTCTGATTCTCAAGGAACATATACACCAAAGAAAGCAATAGAACCAATTTTAAACAGTGATGTATTATAGTAAAATAATTATTTTCATCACTGGCCATTCAAAATGTTTCTTATTTTTTTCTCTTTCTTGAATTTCATGATTACTTTAATATTTTCAAATAAATGCTTTTTAACGAACATCTGTATTGAAGTTCTTAGGTTAAACATGGACATTCATGAAGAATGATTGGAGGTTTCCCTAGATTGTGTAATGTTCTTGTTTTAAACTCTTATTTTTGTAATATACTGGATACCTAGCTTTCCTACAATTTGTATTTGAAGAATGTAGTTGGACTATATATGAAGATGACATGTTTAATTTGAAGGGGAAGAAAGATACAATATCCCAATTTTTCTCACCAATATATTATCTTTTAGATACTCTCTGATCTATATAATTCTCTAAATAGATTTTACTTTTATTTTTTACAGGGTTTGAAGAGTTTCAGTTACAAGTCATGATGAGAGTTTTGAAGACTTCATACAAGTTGTGAAATTGGTTATCATTTGTTTGAGAAGTTAGGAAAATGTAGATTATTATTTTCCTAAAAAGTTGTGTAAACAATAGCGTGCATGTGCATTGTGGTTATATTGCTACAAATGTGATGTTATTACATATTTTCTAATAATATACCAATTTTAGATTTGTAAGTTCTTATTTGTATAATTAAAGCATGAATTTATTGACATTTTTTTATCATGTGTATCTGATTATTTAATTAATTATGGTATAAATTCAAAAGAAACATAACTTGAGAAGAATCTTTAAGGACCAGTATTTTGGTCTTAAAAGACTTTTCTTTGACCAGTAAAACTAAGCTAGTAAATTATTGTAGGGACCAGTCGATCCATGCTTAGGACCAGATTTATAGTCCTTAAAAGTGTTTTAGGGACCAGTGTGTTTCTCGTCGCGCAAATACTATAAGGACCGGTGAATAGAACTCTTCGCTATTGATCTCTAGCGACGGTGCCTATAAGGACGGGGAGCGACCAGATATTTATGGTCGCTATTGACTTCTAAGGACTAGAATTACACTTTTAAGGACCAGTTTTCCCTTCGCTAATAGCCACTTTTCTTGTAGTGAATTTTGCATGACATCTAATATTATATTTAGGTTACATTTTCTTCTTGATGGCAAATTTATTTAGAATAGATTTGCACAATGTAGGGTCCTTTAAAAAAACACACACAAGAAAGTAAAATTTTGAGCAAAAATGATTCTTTAGCGCACTATTTAGAAAGGTGCAGCAAGTGTAGAGTGAGTACCTCATAAAGTAACTGAAAAATTTCAACTTCAGTTTCTTGATGAATAATGGATTCACAAGCAACTTTTGCAGCTTTCTGATCAACTTGCTTTATTGATGAATGTGTCAACTTAGGATTTGTATTCAACATTATCCACCAACACTTTAGCTCTATGCTTTGAGAAGTTTTTAGAACCCCCATTAAAAGATTTATAAATTGAGTGTCTTTTCCCAGTTTTTTGTGTGCACTCTTATAGTTGATTTTTGTATATCGTAACAACTGAAAATAAATTGATTATACTATAATAATGGACACAATACACAACAAGAAAAATTTAAAACATGAATTAAGCAATCAAATAAAGATTTTAATTATATATATATATATATATATATATATATATATGTTGACTCCCATTACACCTAATTTACATTGCCCCATTCCACATTTCCACCCCATGCACATAACATACTACTACTGTAACAACACATAGTATAAATAAATCAAGTCAAGATTAAAAAGTGAAGACGAGACAAATTTCAACTAAGAGCCTATTTGAGAGTTCAAGTGGACAGAAGCGTAATGCCAACGCCAACACCAACAACGAAGGAAGGAACAAAAAAAGAAAATTTGGCAACTGATACTTGAAATTTAAACGTCTGTCTTAATATACATGATACTTGTCAAGTTTGGGAGGATCATGAACTCACTTTGCAAGATTTGACTCAGCTTTGTTTGAATTGGATGTAATAGTATCTTTTATATATTGCTAATAACTTTTCTATATTGTTCTCTTCTTTTGTGTTTGAATTTGCTACACTCGAGCCGAATGTTTTTCGGAAACAACCTCTCTATCTTCACGACATAGTAATAAGGTCTGTTTACCCTACTCTACCCATAAGTGAGATTTCACTAGGTATGTTGTTTACTTGTTGTCGTTGTTGTCATCATATTTGCATGTTCAACACTCTTCTTAGTTATAAAATGGGAAAAAAAATTGTAAGCACGGTGCTCCTCCTTTAACCAAGAGTGTTATTCTAAGCTTATTTATTTTATATTCCTCTTTAATTAATTATTTAAGGATAATAATTTTAGTTTCGCAATTATTAGTAATAATTTATTTTAATTTTTGTGATATTTAACGAAATACATTTAACCTTCCCTTTAGGTAGAAAAAAAAATATTGTGTTTGAACTATGCATGCATTTGGTGTATTTTTTGGATGTCAAATGTACAAATACTACTGCGAAATGGGGAAAAAATGCAAAAGGCAAACTAATTCCATTTTAGAACTTGCCATTACAATAAAGCACATTTTTTTTTGGAATTTCAAATACACTAGCACCTCCTACTCTTCGGATGAGCACTTTGTGGTAACCTACTGTTAACAACTTGCAAACTACAAATAAGATACAAAGTGCAAGCCCTCCTAGGTCTCCCACATGGAAAACCCACTTCTCAACCACTCAATCTGCCTTTCAGGCGTAAAGCACATTTATTCATTGAATTTTTTTTGTACACTATCAATATATAGATTTTTTATACACTATCAATATAAAGATTTTTTATACTATCTGATCATTCAAATGGTATTTGTAGATAAAAAGTAGTGTTATTGTACAAAATGATTCTCCTTCACAGTTGTCATGCAAAGTAAACAACACCAAAATTCAAGGTCATTCTCAGAATGAAACACGACGAAGCAGAGGCGGGGAAAGTAATACCTGAAGATTGCTGCCACGCCACCAATCAAAGATCCTCCTGAAGAATTCACGGAATTGACCGTATGCGAAGAGCGATTCCATAGCTGAAGTAGGTTGTCAAGTATGGAATGGTGATCATTTTCGGACCGTGTAGATCGGATCTGAAGAAGCAGAATTCGAGATCTCTGATCAGAGAAGAGAGAGAAAGAGAGGGGAGAGAGAGAGTGGAGAAGGGACGACGAGGGATGGGGTGGGAGCTTGAACAAGGGAGGGAGACGATTAGGTTTTGACAAAATCCAATCCCCCTCTAATTTTTTTTGATTATTCAAAAACGAGGGAATGTTTGACTCGTGCTTTTCCGGAAATTTATAGACTGTTTTTTAAGTAGTAGTACGTTTTGCTCTGATGATTCTACCTTCATTTTTATTGGTCTAAGCAATGGAAAGAGGGAAATTGTAGTGGATTGACAAATACTATTTCATATGTCTCAAATTTCAGTAGGATTTTTTGAACCGAATCTAAATTTAATTAAATCGGTGCAAATTCAAATTTTATCAATCTAAATATAGATATCAAATACCGAACGAAAAAAAAAATTCAAAGCCTACCAGTTCTGAATGTTTTGTTTCAAATTTGGGTTGTATGCATATATGACATAGAGATATTTTTCTGAGGATATACACTGCTAAAAAGATAAAATGATATCTACCATGAAACTAGGGGTAGATGTATCCTACTATTTTCATGCAAATAATGAATAATGGGCTAACCTAAATATTTGAAATATCTTTTCGAAGTTATTTGCAGTTGCATTAGACATGAGTACTTTTTAACACACGTATGTGTTTTTGTGCATGTGTTTTAGGGTAAAAAGAGGAAACAGAATAAAAGAAAAACAAGTTAAAGGACATGATTGATTACACCTCACTGAGAAAATATCATAATAAATTAAGGATTAGGTATCTAATTCATTTTCTCCTCTAGCTTTCATCTCAATTGATGTTCATCAAGTGCATTTTGCAGCTTGATTATCTGGAAAATTTGTGCTTTGTTGGGTCACTGCAAAGAGGTACGCTTAGACGACAATTATTTATAAGATAGATGATAAATCTTTCTCTGGAATACATATTAAAACAATAAAAGGCTTCCTCTAGAAAAATATTTCATGGTATGTATAAAGTGCAAGTTCTTGTTTTAGATAGGGAGCCTGAGGATGAGGATTTGTGCTATTGTTTCTGTTATCTATTCGGACGTTTTATAAGGAGCCTGAGGATGAGGATTTTTGTGCTATTGTACTATTGTTTCTGTTATCTGTTCGGCTACTTGCACAGGAGACTTTTGAGGTGAAGGTAGTTTGATGTTGCAAAGAGACTTTTTGATGATGTACTCGAAGGAATTTGTATTCACTTTTAATTACTATTTTCCACTTTGGAGATGACAACTCACAATCAAAACAAATTTGATCTGTCAATTCTTGAGCTAATTCTGCAAATTGATTACGTGTGGGTAAGATTGAATAATTTAATTGCTCATTCAACTTTAGTAAATTCTCTATAAAATTACTTGTGCTTATTTTGTAGTATCAATAAAGTTACTCAAATAAGATTTATTCTTCTTCAAAGTTACTATAGCTAAAAAAAATACTCACTAAAGAGAGAATTACATAAACTTCCCCCAGACTTTGTAGCACTTCTTTTATGGTTATGCTTGCCTTTTTTTCATTTTTATTTTTGTATGACAATCTGTTGCACCTAATTATTATTAATATATAAAAAAAAATTGGGGCAAAAATCATTTACACACCTCAACTTAACTGATTGTTAGCAAACATCAATTTAAGGGGAAATTGTAGGAATTTCTTTTAATTTGCTAGTTGACCTAGTCTTGTGAGTTGTTTAACTTAAGTTGAGTCAGTTCACATATTTTCTGTTTTAGCAGTGTTATGTTCCTTTTAGAAGTGTGTTACTATTTTCCTATTTTAGTGGAAGTATTTTACTAAGTATTTGACTATATATAGGATTCTGAACGGAAGATGAGTCTTCTTTCTATTATGTATAACAGGACTCAATAAGGCGTTAAACTTGAAGAAACAGTGTTGCTTTACCAAATCATCGATGGACGATTCCACTTCCCAGACTCACCAATCGCCCTTTCAGTTTCTCACGAAGAAGCCCTACGAGCCTCCTCCATGGGCTTCACATCTTAACCCCATTCCCTCTCACACATTTTCGCTTGGTCATGTGAGATAACAATCTTTCTCTATAATCTCTATTTGTTGTTATTCTCTGTTTCTGTTAATCCTACTAGAGGACTGATCATTCTGTTTTTTTTTTTGAAATTTTGGGATTGTTGTTAGTTTCCAACTCCAATTCACAAGTGGAACCTGCCTAATTTGCCGAAGAACACCGAGGTTTGGTTAAAGGTAAATTCATTTTTTTCGTTTGGAACTAATGAATGTGCAAAACATTCACTATGAACAAAAAACTGGAGGAAGTACTATTAGCTTGATAAAACTCTATTTGAGCAATGAAATGATGTTATCTGAGTTTTTCGGATTTTTACGAAGCAAACATAAATGTGATCTGCTCCGGTCATTTCAGGTCTTGAGAAAGTTGATTTCATATTAGTCATTTTGTGATTTTGGTTTATGCATGTCTACTTGAAGGAAGTACTTGTGAAGTTGATACTCATGCAATAATTGTGTGATGAAGTTTCTTCAATCTACTGCAGATTACGTGTGTATGATATATTTAAGTTGAGTGCACGAATTTCAATTTTTAGCTAAAAAGAATTCTAAGAAAAAATCAGTCAAGTCTTAGAAATGTTAGCTACGTATTTGATAACAAAGATCTCATTCCAATGAAATTTTGCTGGAGCCATTACTCGAAACATGATTATATGTAGTACATGAGCACCTAGTTTATGTGTTCATATAGATGCATAAAAACTTGGTTATTGGTATATTTTTGATAAGTAAGTTGGTTATCGGTTTTATGACATAGAAATATTTTTCTGAATATATACACTAGTAAAAAGATAAATATATTGTGATAACTACTATGAAACTAGGGGGTAAAGTGATAATAAATGTATCCTACTATTTTCATGCAAATAATGAAGAACGGGATAACCTAAACATAATACTCCCTCCGTCCCATTTTATGTGGCAACATTTGACCGGATACGGAATTTAAGAAATAAATAAAGACTTTGAAATGTTTACCAAATTACCCTTTAAAAAGTAGACTCACTTTTTTCTCTTCTCATAAATGTATTGGAGTATTATTTTAAGATTAAGTGGGACCAACAAGGGTAAAAAAGGAATTGTACCTTTAAATACTTACCATATAAGGCAATGTGCATTCTTTTTGGGACTGACCAAGAAGGAAATGGTGCCACATAAAATGGGAAGGAGGGAGTATAAGTTATTTGCAGTGGCATTAGACATGAGTACTTTTTAGCACATGTGTGTGTGTTTTTGGGTACAAAGAGGAAAACAGAATAAAAGGAAAAAAAGTTAAAGGACATGACTGAATACACCACAATGAAAAAATATCGGAATAAATTAAGGACTACTAGGGTATCTAATCCCATTCGCTCCCTTAGCTTTTGTCTCAACTGATGTCCATCAAGTGCATTTTGCAGCTTGGTTATCTGGATAATTTGTGCTTTGTTGGGTCACTGCAAAGAGGTAAGCTTAGCCAAAAATCGTTTATAAGATAGATGGTAAACCTTCCTCTAGAAAATATACATATATATTGAAACAAGAAAAGACTTCCTCTGGAAAATATTTCATGGTATGTGTTAAGTGCGAGTTCTTGTTATATAAGGAGCCTGAGCCTGAGGATGAGGATTTCTTTTTATGCTATTGTTTCTCTTATCTGTTTGGCTATTTTCATGCCAGTGTCACTATTCCAGATGCTTTATAACACGAACTAACTTTGAATTTGCAGCGTGATGATATGTCAGGAATGCAATTGAGTGGAAACAAGGTCAGAAAGCTGGAGTTCTTGTTGGCAGATGCTGTGGCACAGGGCGCTGACTGCATAGTGACTATAGGTAGCATACAAAGTAATCACTGTCGTGCTACTGCTGTCGCTGCCAAATACTTAAACCTTGACTGTTATCTCATCTTACGCACTTCAAAGGTATACCGTAATTGCTCTCTTGGTATTTTGTTTACCTTAAAGGACTTTCTTCTTTTTGTGTAAGGAGGAGGGTATAGAGGATGCGTTTTAGATTTTATAAGATCCTTATAGGTTTCTGTGTAGCAAGTTTTTATCTTATCTTTGAGCCAGCTGTAAATCTCTTTTGATGGTAGCTAGCATCTCCTTAATGCTGAAGAATACAACATTACCTTTATCAAAAAATATATTCTGCTTGATTCATACATTTTCTGCAAGTCACATCTTCCTGTTTGTATGAATAACTTCTTTAGTTATGTCACAGTTACTTGTGGATAAAGATCCTGGATTAACAGGGAACCTCCTTGTTGACCGTTTGGTTGGAGCACACATTGATCTTGTTTCAAACGAAGAATATGCAAAAGTTGGCAGTGAGGTCTGTACTTTCTTCCTCGTAATTTCACATTCATCCTCTTGTGTCTCTAATGCTTTAAGTTTTAAGCTCTCTTTCTTTCTTTTCGCTACTTGCAAAAGGAGACTTTTCAGCTAAAGGTAGTTTGATGCTGCAAAGAGACTTTTTGAAGATGTTTGATTATATTATAGATCAGTTTACAAAGCTGCGCACGCTGTTCAAATATAATATGTACTAGTTGAATCATCTTTTTATGGCGTGCATGTATATCTTACTTGAAATCAAGCGATAAACTGCCTACTCCCTCTGTCCCACTTTATACGACTTACTTTCCTTTTTAGTCAGTCCCAAAAAGAATAACACAGTTCTATATTAAGTATCAATTTAACTTTAAATTGCTCATTACCCTTAACGAAATGATTTATAGTCACACAAATATCTGAAGTAGTGTTGCCCTCCAATTTTGTGACGCGTTCCTGATTTTCCAAGTGGAACTAGTATCTGAACTTTGGCGAATTTTCAGTTGTACTGTCTGTCTATTTCTAGTAGTCTTAAGCTGATAGGCTTTATTATTATAGTACTGATTATAATGTGTGTTATGCCACAGGCTCTTACCAAAATATTGAAAGAAAAGCTGTTAAATGAAGGGAGAAAGCCGTATGTCATCCCTGTTGGTGGCTCCAATTCTCTAGGAACTTGGTGAGGCTCATTTTGTTATGCCACATCTTGTTCCCTTTGCTGACATAGTCTAAACCTACTTCATTTCTTCTTACTAATTTCCAGTGTTTCACTTGCACCTTGATGTGTGTATTGGACATTTGGACTATTGTGTGCTTGAAGCATCAACATGTTGCCAAAAGTTCTTAATAATAACCTTCAGTTTCTGAGTTTAGAGTACCCTATACAGCCTCCGAACTCATTGCGTCTTGCCTTAATTTGAAATGGATATGTTGCCCATTCCCTATTCATTGTGAATTCTTCAGTAGCAAATATCTTTTCCATCTTGTGCCCCCAAAATTGAGCCATAGAGTGCAGTCTTATCTGGTTACTTCTGGTGCAAGCATTGAATTCACTTATTTCATTCACTCTCATCTGCTGTTTTGTGTCTCACAATGACACTTATATTTGGATGACTATTTGGGTTTCTATTGAAACTGGCTGTTAATTTTAGAACTCCAGTGAGGCTTAACCCTGTATTACAGGGATACTTTGAAGGGCCTACCTGCTACCCTGAAATGAATCCCATGTAGAAAGTTTGAAGTATAATCAACCATTTCAAGTTCTTCTTACCAGCTGAAACCGTCTTCGTTGCTATGTTGCTCGGACTCTTCAAAATCGTCAATGGGTGCATGTGGGATTCTCCAAAAGTAGTGTATTTTTGAAGAATTCGACACGGGTGTGGAATCAAAATTGAAGAGTCCACGCAACTTAGTTCCGTTGGCCTCTTGATATTGAATAGTCTAATAACCTTACGGATTATGGCATTAGCATTCTTCCGCCTTTTCTTTTGATCTGTAGTTGATATTCCTTTATAACACAAATGTGATAGCACTAAGGTAGCCAAGGACGACTCATTTTCTTGTTTGACAGAGCTATCAGCTGTTCAGAAGCTAGTAGCCCGGTTAAAATACATGCCAAGGGTTGAACCTTCTATATGCCGATGTTTATACCATCACTAACAGACTTATAATACATGATTAAAGAATAAGATCCAATGTGTCATCAGCATTATTAGTTGAATGACCAAGGGTTCAACCCTTTATTTTGTTAGGAAGTTCCTCAAAGGCCTATACTTTATTAAAGCATGTCGAATGAATAGTCTGATCTTGACCCAACTGCCGCCCCCTTAGCCGGGGTCTTGTACCGAGTTATGCTTTGACCCTCGGTTGCCATCCATAAGTAATGGAGAGTGATGCTATACATTCTGATTTACTGCACACAGCTGAGCAAATTTTTATTCTAGATATTTGCCCTACTAGCTTCAGGAAGGAATACAAATGCTGTCACCATTTTGCTAAGTGTGACTATTTTCTCAGGGGCTATATTGAGGCAATCAGGGAATTGGAGCAACAACTTCAGCACTTGAGCATTGAACAGAAATTCGACGACATCGTTGTAGCTTGTGGCAGGTTTGCACCTCTTCTGCATAATTTTATAATAGTATGCTATACATGAGCTTGTTGCATTTCAAATTGTTCATGCCTGGAATTAAATGCAAGATATGCTGAAAATATGGTTGAGATGATCGAGACTCGTACTCTAAGGAACATTATACTCATTACTCAATTTGACCCATGATATGCCTAATCTTTGCTTGACTTCTGTTAGACACTCTCTCTCTCTCTCTCTCTCTTGATACTTTTATTAGTGAGTGTTGCTCTGATAGCTGTTCTTTAATGCATCAACGCACGTCAGTGTCTCTGATATATGTTTTGAGTATGTTTTTTTCTGTTGAGGATCTTACTTGTTGATCCTGGCATCATAACACCTTATGGGATGTTTTAGGGGCTGAAACCTTTTAGGGATTATGGATTTTTGTTGGTAGACAAATAAAGTTACGTAGCTGGAGGAGTTTTTGACTTTTCAATAGATTCTCCCTGGACATTAGTTCTGTCACTTCTTTTTGGCGACAACCAAGTTTTCGGTGCCTCCTAGTAACCTCTTTTCCTATCAAAGCATATCATTTGAGAGTCTCTATCTTTATTAAGCTATTGCCGTTAATGAATTGCCGCTAAAAGTACTTATTAATACATTTTATTGATTGAACCTGAAGACGTTTTTTTTGCATTCTAGATGCCTCAGTTGTGTATCTCTAGTAGAATTTCTGTTATTCTATGTTTACTCTTCTTCAGGAATGAGTAACTTCAACTTCCTAAAAATGATCTTTTTTTTGTGGCTGGAGTTACATTATGGTGAAAGTCATGATTTAATTATCTTTCAGTGTTTTAACCTCAGTGCTATGTCTCAATGGTTTCCAGTGGGGGTACAGTCGCTGGTTTGTCAATTGCATCCATGCTCAGTGGCTTGAAAGCAAAAGTAAACTGCTTGTCATATTTGAAATTGCTCCCATCTTCACAAAATATAAGTGTCACTAATAACTGGTTTTGATTTGTAGATTAATGCATTTTGTGTCTGTGACGATCCGGATTACTTTTATGAACATGTTCAAGGCCTACTTGACGGAATTACTGCAGGGGTTAGCTCCCGTGATATTGTTAGCATCGAAACTGTAAGGACTCATGGTTTTCTCTTTTTCTTTAAGCAAAACTGTTTTACATTCATCCATTTCATTGTGTAACTTCTTGTTGTTCAATAACTATTGAGATACTAATTAATGATAAAAATAATGTTACATCAACTGTTGGTTATGGATGTAGTTCTGTATATCAACTATTCTTTTCTTTGCACTTTGGTATTTTAACAGGCAAAAGGCCTTGGGTATGCTATGAGCACCGCTGATGAGCTGAAATTTGTGAAGCAAGTTGCTGAAACCACAGGTGTTATTCTTGACCCTGTCTACAGGTATGGCCAATTGTGCCTTCTCATTTTTTTACATCATGGTATGTCAGCCTTCCACGAACTGCCCACAGAATTTGTCTGGACTATGTAAAATGTATTGCATTAACATGTTCTCCAGTCTTAGAAACTGCCTATTCTTATAAGCTATGTTGTTTGGACTCTCCAAAAATGTTGTCACACCCTTATTGGATCCTCTAAAAACTACAGTACTTTTGAAGTACTTTTGAAGATCTGACACACACCCGTCAACATTTTTAAAGAGTCTGAGCAACATAACTTATGAATGCACCAAATCTTGAAGAGTTTGGAGAATAATATGTTCACTATAAAATCTGTAAAAAGTAGAATCTTGTTTTATTTATAATAAAAATAAAATAGTAGAATCCTTTTTGGTCTTCAGTCTTTTGATCTACAACTGTTTTTGAGTTTTTTCGACATCTAGACTAGAAAACTGAACCTTGCACTTGAACTTTTACCTAAAGCAAGCAAGAACAGTGAGACATGATTGATGTACAACTCAAACTACTCATATTGATTTCTCAAGGATACTTTATTGACACATTCTTCCGATTGTTAATTCTCACACAGTGGTAAAGCAGCTTATGGAATGATGAAAGGCATGAATGAGAATCCAAGAAAGTGGGAGGGAAGAAAGATTCTCTTCATACACACAGGTGGGCTACTAGGTTTGTATGACAAAGCTGATGAAATAGGCTCATTAATGGGCAAATGGCGTAAAATGGATATCAATGAATCTATTCCTAGACAAGATGGCATCGGCAAAATGTTCTGAAATTGATGAAAAAGGTGATAGCAATTATGTTAGTCATTTATCAACGTGTACAAGATTAAAAATCAAATTCCAGCATTTCTAGATTCAGATGAATAAAAAAGGTGTTTTCTGCCCACTTCTAAGACTAGTTGAGTTATGGATGCATGGTTTCTTCTTGCCTTTAGTGACATCTTGGGTTGGGGATTGGGTGAGGTTTCTCCCTTGATTGATTAATGATGGTGTATGACTGTATGGGTCGTCTTGTGCTCCCCTCGATTATTTCATAGTGTGCCTGTTACTGTCACTACTCACCAGCACATGTAAATAACTCTGCCTCACCAAAAATTAGGCCAATGGAATACAATCATCTATAAACTTCATTTTTTTTCTGCTTTCCTGGAATTTGAACTTTGTTTCCTTTCATTCACCATATTAGGTGCTTCTCCCTTCGAAATATTTTACTTGAATAATTGGATTGTAAATGGTAGCTGTGCAAGTAGAGGGGCCATGACTAGCAATGAGGCAGCTATACAGTTTTTGCCATCACATCAACTCAAAAATCTGGTTAAACTATGTTATCTAGATATTAGAGGAATCTAGTCTAGAAAATAAAGCCAAAAGACTATGGCCCAGTGGCGTCTCTAGAACCACCACTGGTGGCCAAAACATCTACTCGAAGGAATTCATATTCACTTTTAATTACTACTGTCCACTTTGGAGATGGCAACATCACAATCCAACCAAAGGTGATCTCTCAATTCTTAAACTAATTCTGCAAATTGTTTACGTGTGGTAAGAGCGAATAATTTAATTGGTTTTTCAACTATAGCAAATTTTCTATTGAAACCATTATGCTTATTTTGTATCAACAAAGCCACTCAAATCAAATTAATTTGACAATTAAATTTTTATCAATCAAATAAAAATTTAAATAACTGATCAACTAAATTATTATTCCCCTCCCTGCTATCTATTGATCCCACATATCCTAAAAATAAATGAGTTAATAATAATAATAATAATAAAAATAAAAAAACAATTAAAATATCTCGAATCTTTTGAATTTTTATATCTAAATTATCTAGTGCATGAGTCTCCTATATTTAAATTTATTACCAAACTAAAAGATTTTTTTAAAAAATAATTAATGATATTCCGATAAGAAACTAACACATCACATAAATCAGATATAAAACACAAAAAACTTGAAAATAATTAGTATGTTTTTTATCAACAATAACAGCATACCAGTAAAATTCTACGAGTGATGTTCTTAGTAGAGTAAAATATACGCAAATTTTATCATTATCTCATGGAGATAGATAAATGATTTTTGAAAGATTTTTTTATTCAAGTGCAACAAATTCAAGTACAAATAAAATAAAGATGATGACAACAAAAAATAATTCGATAATCAAAATTTCAAAATGAGAACTATAACAATACTAATATAACTACAATGACAAATATCAACCACCCTAATTAAGACAATCCTGCATTATTTTAGCAAACAAAAGAAAGTCTCCCTTCGGTAACTTTTAATTATCATGATTTTCTTTTTTTATAGTCAAATAATAAGAACTTTGGCTAATATTTTACAGTATTTTTTTTCATCATATTTAATATGAAAAAAATTACAATTTATAATATTTTTTGTATAATTTTTAAATACGTAAATTTTTTATTTAAAATATTAAATTAAATTAACTTTCAAAAATAGCAATATAACACGTCAGTTGTGTGTAGAGAATATTAAAAGCAATCAGGTAGGAAAGCTTTCCATTTCCCAACCGCCACATCGCACTACGTGTCACTCCCACATTTATCCCTCTCCTCTGTCACTCTTATTTATCCCCATTTCTCCGATCAATCACCACTCTACTTTTCCCCAATTCCGAAACAAAAAGGTTGTAGAAATCAGTGAGGTTACAAAAAAATGGTGTTAACAACGACTTCCATAAGAGAGTCAGAAGAGAGCTTGCACTGTACATTTGCATCAAGATATGTACAGGAACCTTTACCTAAGTTCAAAATCCCTAACAAATCCATGCCGAAGGAAGCAGCTTTTCAGATTGTAAACGACGAGCTTATGTTGGATGGTAACCCGAGGTTGAATCTAGCTTCCTTTGTTAGCACTTGGATGGAGCCGGAGTGCGATAAGCTCATCATGTCATCCATTAATAAGAACTATGTCGACATGGATGAGTACCCTGTCACCACTGAACTTCAAGTCAGTACTTATTGCTTCCTCGCTCGCACTTTCTGTAATAATTATTATTAGTTGAGTGTCTTTTGTGTTGATTTTCTGAGATAAAAATTATTAGTTGATTGTTCTTGGGAGTAAAATAAGAAATTTTAACTTAAATTGCTATTCAGTAGAACGATATTCTATTGACGATATTTGATGAACATAGGAGCTTAGTTTAAGTTCAATGCACTGTGATAATGATCAGGTCATTTATTAATTAGGTAAATATAGATAAATCTCTGGATGAAGATTAATTGATAATCTGTAAAAGTTGAAACTAACTTGGTAGATTTATAAACTAGACAGTGCATATAACTTGAATCCTTTTGTTAATATTACTAGAAAAATATTGAGGTAAAAAGTTAGTTTGCTGCTACTTCAAAGTGTAGGTATAGTTTGATGATTTTGGATTGAAGTTGTTGGAACGTAAACAGCCTCTCTACTTGACCCGAGGGTCCATTGGAAACAGACCTGTGGGATTATACTGGGTATGTAGTTGTTGTTGAATGGAATTAAAGTTTTGCGAGTTGCAAAATTGAAATAGTATGATATTAATATGAAGAGAGGAGATAATAATATTTATGCTTTTGGGTAGATACTGTTGATATTCAGAGTGATTTGATTTTGTGTTTGCAGAATAGGTGCGTGAACATGTTAGCACATCTTTTCCATGCCCCAGTTGGTGATGATGAGACTGCAGTAGGAGTTGGTACAGTGGGTTCATCAGAGGCAATCATGCTTGCTGGTCTTGCTTTCAAACGCAAATGGCAAGCGAAAAGAAAAGCAGAAGGCAAACCTTTTGATAAGCCTAATATAGTCACTGGAGCTAATGTGCAGGTGAATCAGACTTCCAGTCAACTTTGCAGCGTCTTTCTTGTACTGTGGACATGAGTTTGAATGCCTATTTCTTCTGTTTATTGGATTAATATATCAAATTTTGACTTGTAATCCTAGTCTTGAAACATATGATGAAATTCTACTTGGTGATATTGTTGACAATTTGCAATCTGTTACTTCCTAGTGGCTAAATCTGATCAGATGGAAGTAGATCTCTTTTAAACAAATATTCTGTCAATTGTCAACACTAGTCCCTTAATCACCCTTTTGGAGCAAGCTTACTAGAACCTTGTTAGTCTTGTATAATTGTCTTGATTACTAAAGTTTGGTTTCTCTGCTCTCTGTTGTTTTCGGTTCTGCTGAAACTTTTCTGTCTGAATTATGGGGTATAGGTCTGCTGGGAAAAATTTGCAAGGTACTTTGAGGTTGAATTGAAGGAGGTGAAACTAAAAGAAGGATACTATGTAATGGACCCTGCCAAAGCAGTAGAGATGGTGGATGAGAATACAATATGTGTTGCCGCAATCCTTGGCTCTACTCTGACTGGGGAATTTGAGGATGTGAAGCTCCTAAACGAGCTCCTTACGAAAAAGAACAAGGAAACTGGATGGGATACACCGATCCATGTCGATGCTGCGAGTGGAGGATTTATTGCTCCTTTCCTGTGGCCAGATCTCGAATGGGATTTCCGTTTGCCTCTAGTGAAAAGTATAAATGTCAGTGGTCACAAGTATGGCCTTGTATATGCTGGTGTCGGTTGGGTGATATGGCGGAGCAAGGAAGACTTGCCCGATGAACTCGTCTTTCATATAAATTACCTTGGCTCTGATCAGCCTACTTTTACCCTCAACTTCTCTAAAGGTAATATCAAGGGCACTTTTTAATTTTCATGCAGTGAGAGAAAATAAGCTATGATTTGTCATTCAGAAGCAATTTTTAATTCTTATTTGAGATCTCGTGTGGATGTTAGCTTTAATGCTGTCTCCCAATTTCAGGTTCCTATCAAATAATTGCGCAGTATTATCAGTTAATAAGACTTGGCTTTGAGGTAATTACCGAAATCACATTAAACACGACTCTGTGTTTCTTCAAGTCTGAACAACAATTGCCTGGATTATATTATTTAATATAAGTCAACAGCTGCCTCTTGCAGATAGATTGCGTACAATAGACCCTTGTGGTCCGGCCCTGCGGGAGCTTTTTAGTAAACCGGGCTGTCCCTTATTTCTACACTGCCCTTTTTTCTATTAGATTATTTGTTAATATAAAGTCGAAAGCTGAGTCTCTTAAGGGGTATTTTTTAGATCTTATATTGTGCTTGCTTTGATTATGCAGAACACCTTTGAATTTAGAACACATTTTACTCATAAAGAGTTATGGAGTAAAATAGTGGAATATTTAGATGATGTTTGTCAACAGCTATGTTCCTTCTGAATTCTGAGGTGGTTGATAATTCATTTTGTGCAACAAAGTAAACCTGCCATTAATCGTATTGCTTAAGCACGATACAAATGATTTACACTTTTGTTTCTGGTCTGCAAGGGTTATAAGGACGTCATGGAGAATTGCTTAGCAAATACAAAAGTACTAACAGAGGGAATCACAAAAATGGGGCGGTTCGATATTGTCTCTAAGGATGTGGGTGTTCCTGTTGTAGCATTTTCTCTTAGGGACAGTAGCAAATATACAGTATTCGAAGTGTCCGAGCATCTCAGAAGATTTGGATGGATTGTCCCAGCATACACAATGCCACCGGATGCTGAACACATTGCTGTTCTGCGGGTTGTCATTAGAGAGGATTTCAGCCACAGCCTAGCTGAGAGACTTGTTTCCGACATTGAGAAAATTCTGACAGAGTTGGACACACAGCCTTCTCATTTGCCCACCAAAGCTGTTCGCGTCACTGCAGAGGAAGTGCGTAATGACAAGGGTGATGGGCTTCATCAGTTTCACATGGATACTGTAGAGACTCAGAAAGACATAATCAAGCATTGGAGGAAGATCGCAGGGAAGAAGACCAGCGGAGTCTGCTAGGTCTAGCCACACTTGTTTTCTGGGCTCCACTTCCATAGTCATCCTGTAGTATGTATTACGTGTGTTGTTTCCATCTAATGTAGTAGTTGGTACCGTAATCTGTAAATGCTTTCATGATCTTGGCTCTGTATATGTTAATAAGCACTGCATTTCAAGTTCCTGTAAGTAATATGTATGAATCTATCCGTCTGCCATAATTGGTAGAATGCCCTCTCTGCGTCATCTTTGAATTTCACGTGCAATAATATTTGAAATCTACACCTATTATAAATGATGTTTTTTCCTTGTGTTGAGTGGATGCGAAGTATTATAATTTTAGGTAGATATATAGAAAGGGAGAGTTGGAGAGGAATGTTGGAGCAGATATAAAGTTATTTTCATGTGATCTGTAGGTATTGAATTCAAACACGTTTATGCGTGAACTTGTTCTTGGCACAAAAGGATATTCTACTTAACTTATTTTCAAGGAAAAGAGATTACTTCCATTTTGTTGAATGAAGGTGTTTTTTTTGGTCTAGCTTGACTCAAAAGTTAATTCGGAATTATTTGAATCATAAGCTACAAAATATTGTTAGGTTATTATATTCGGGGATAAATTAAGAGTTATATTTAAACGGGTGAATATTTTTCCACAATAAACTTAAACGTATTTAAATGGAGCAAGATATCCATAACCTCACTCCAAATATTATTATTTATTTGAGTTTCCAACTGTAGTTGATCGTGTTTTCAGGACAACTCTTATCTTTCCCTATTTAAAAAATATATACTCTCTACCTTTTAATTTATTTGTTTTAATTTCCTTTTTAATTTTTTTAAAAATAAAAACTCTCTACGTTTTAATTTATTTGTTTTGATTTCCTTTTTAGTTCTGTTTATAAAGTATCTTTTTCTTCTTTTTGATACCATTTAATTTTAAATTCCAGCCACATAAAATTAAAAATGCTTTCATACATTTGTTAGTTTAAGATTATAAGATTTAAAAGTTATTATATTTTTTCTAATCTCAAAATCAAAAAATAAAATTAAAAAATCAGACAAATTAATTGAAATGGACGAAAACAGGAGGTAGTGTAGTGTATTGTGTTTAATTTGAAAACATTATTCTTGTAGTGAAAAAGATCACATTTTAAGTCGGAGAATATCGTCATCAGAAAAAGGGATATTTTTTTTCCCGCCAAATTGGGCATAGACAAATACCTAAAACCAGTACCGTCTCCCGCCCATACCGCCGTTGATATCAGATCCAGAATTTCTTACAGCTTCACAAACTCTGAGAATTTCAAACGGAAAATCTGAAGAAGAAAAAATGAGCGGAGTTTTAAGAAACAAAGTACAGAGGAAGTTCAAGATGAGAGGTTACTCTCTCAAAGTCGAAGCTCTCTCCGAAGTCCTCTCTTTCCTTTCCCATTTCCCCTCTGATGCTCTCGACGACGCTCTTGAACTGCTTCTCGATGAGCTTCATCATCTTTCATGTCCGTACATTTGTTAATTTTATGAACACCCTTTTTGTTCGTTTGTAATTTAATTCTCTTTTTTTTTTTTTGTTATTTTTGATAATTATTGTTTCAATTTGTTTGATTTGGGCAGTGAAGTCTTCGATTTTGGATAGGGAACCGGTGCATAAAGTGGTGAGCCTTTTATTGGAGGCAGATGCCGCCGTTGAGGAGAACCCTAGCTCAAGTTCTTCATCTGCTTCTGCCCTTCGTGTTATTAATACTTTTATCGTCCCTAAATTCCGATACGATCCTGTTAAGAAGTTCTTTCATGAGTATGCTATTCAACTCTTTTATCCATTTTCCCTGTTTTTTTTATTCAATTTATTGAGCCCCTTTATCCTGGTTGCAACTTTATGAATTTGGGTATAAGCAGTAAGCCATTGGTTCGTAGAAATATTTGTTTTCTCGAATTCACTCATGAAGTTTACTTGATTTCTATTTGAGAGCTCTAATGTATTATTTATAGCTGAGATATATGTAAAATCTCTTACAGTCCTTTGCAAATCTGAAAGAAAATAGCAAAAAACTTAGAGAATTTTTGGTTAATTTGATAGCATTTAAGTGGAGCATAATCTAGACAATGTTTACTGTATGAGTTTAAGGAATTCAACTATTTCATTGGAATGTAACTAGAGTTTAAGACAACTTCTCCAATTGTTTAAGTTGATGTTTTTCTTTTATGGAATAGGCATACTGAAAAAGTTAGTTCTCTGTAGTGAATACTACTACAAGCATTTGACAACTAAGAAGATTGATTATAATTAACAAACTGAAATAGGGAAATTACAATAATAAAGCAATATTGATAGAGAAGAGCAGGAGGAGATGACGAGATAGACAGGGCGGGGATGAGAAGCCAGAGAAGAAGGGATATGAGAGGATTCAGATTCTCACAGTAATTCGTATAGCCCTCATCATACTACGGGCCACTAGTTATAAACTACATTTCTTCCTTACTTGTCCACAGTGGCGGAGCTAAGATTTTTAATAAGAGAGTTCAAAATTTGAAGAACTAAACACACGAACTAACCGAAGGGGGTTCAACATCTACTATATATACATAAAAAATAATTTTAACCATGTATAGGTAGTAATATTTTCCGTCGAAGGGGGTTCGGATGAACCCCCTAACAGAAGGCTGGCTCCGCCCCTGCTTGTCCAGTAGCCTTTCAACACCCTTTTATCCACCTGGATCCAAACATAGTCTACCAATAATTTGTTGGGCCATTTCATCGTTTGACTCTCGTGTAAATACTCTCGAGGTCCAATTACTTCAATTTGGTCTGGCCTTTTCATAATATTCTCTTTTGAATTGGTTTACAAATTGAGCAGGCTGAAATTTTTAGTTTTATTATATTAACTATGATATATTTGTTCATAGCTTAGTCAATAAAAAGAATCAGTTCTAAAATAATTAGATACAAAAAGTTTCTGCGTATAATTTTGGAGCCTCCAATGCTTAGAATTTCAAGTTAAAAGAAGAATCCATTTTCTGCGTGTAGGCACACAGGGAGGCTTCCCATTCATGGTGATGCTTCTGCAAAAGCCACCTTATACAAGGATAGATTCCTCTTATTGTTTCAAAGGGTATCTCGTGATCCACGATTTTCAACCCTTGCTTTTGATGCCTCTTCTTCTGATTATGGCAGCTGTGAGGTGAGCGGCAACAATGATCCTAGTTTAGATTCACATCTCTTTAGATGGATTGCAGAACTATGGCTTTCAAGTTCCTGTGCAAATGATGCTCACAGTAGGAAATTGTTGTTTTGCAGATATCTCCCATTCAATCTCTTGTTGGACGAGTAGGGAGAAGATGGATAATGGGGGTAATATCTCAGTTGGAGGATGGTCATTTCTACTTGGAAGACCTTACTGCAGCTGTCGAAGTAAATTTATCGAGTGCAATATCCTTTTCAGATGTTTCATCTTATTTCATTCCTCATGATAGTTGATACAACAACAGGGACTAATATACTTGAGTCTGAGTAGTTAATGACTTCATTAGCAAGTTTTTCTCTTCTGATGTTGAACCATTACTGATGATTGTTCCTCTCTCTTTAGTTCTTTGGTTGTCTTAGAAACCTATCCACTTGCTTATATAAGCTATGGTTCTTTCTAAACCCCTTAGTTGCTGGTTTGCTTCATGCATTTACTCCTGTAATTAGTCTTAGTGTCTTACAATTTCACTTCTTGTTTAGGTTATTATTCCTTAAATGTGGTCCATCTTATAATAGAGTTATAGTTCTAAAGCACATTGAATCTGCCTCCTCTTTGTTGATGGCAGTGTTCGAAAATTGTGCTCTTTGATTTAACAGTATCGAAAGTTATATGCTGTGTTTCCATAACCTGCAGTACAAGATAACTACAGGTTTCTTTGTGGAAAATACAATTGTCCTGGCAGAAGGTGAAATGCAATTGGATGGTGTTTTTCAGGTCAATTTTTGTGCTGAATCTCTTCTTTGAAATACAAGTTTGAACTAGATAAATAACTTGGGAAGAGGTCGATAAATATCATCAGCAATTTCAATTTTCATACTTTGTGGTGCTTAGGCTCCAACAGAATTTCATCAGTCTGCACTTTTAGTTTCTTATCAATAGCTGATGAAATAACTACAGGAGAAGTAAGTTCTGCTTGTTTAGAACCGATTATATTCCTAATTCTACAAGTGAAGAATAAGATCAATAAAGCTTGCCAGTTGCCAAAGGTGATTCTGTACCTGCCAATTCACAATTCTCTCAAGAAAAGCTTGCCAAATCTGGTGTGCTTAAATATTTTTTTTATCCTGGTGTGACTTTAGAAATTAGCAACTTTAGGCAATTATTGTACCAAGAGTGATATAGGCCACCGCTAGGATTCAATATCAAATTGTTTGGCTGAGTTTTGGATATGTTAATATTATTGGTGGTTTGATTTATAGCTAATTTGCTAAGAGTATTATGCAGGTCAGAACATGTGGATTTCCTCCATTAGAGGACAGAGAAAAGTCCATGGCATTTTTTTCCGGACTAGACTTCTTTGGTGGTGGTATTCTTACTAAAGAGGAAACTGTATCCTTTTTTACTTGGTTCAATAAGAGAAAATTGAAAATACCATGGCAGAACTATTCATGGTAGCTAAGAATGGATATGAAGCTTCCCTAACTTCTGCAATAGCTAAGGCTTGCAGAGCTGGAGAAAAATGCTGTGAATGATATGTTTGTTATACTATCTGATGTATGGCTGGACAATGAGGAGGTATATATGCTTCTTTTTTTCTCTTTCTAACCCTCTATTCCTTGTTTTGATACGTTTGGACTAGTTATGGTTGCCTGATCCACCACTCTCCCCTATCCTTAGAGAAGACTTTGGGAAATCTGGAGACAATCCTCAATGGTTACGAAAATGTAGAGGTGGTTCCTTCTTTATTTGTCTTCATGGGAAACTTCTGCTCGCAGCCATTTAATCTTTCATTCAAGTCCATCTCCAGTCTCAGGCAAGTGCAAGTTCGAATTTTGTTAGCTGTACTACTGCTACAAGTATTTGTTGATAAAGTAACTGACAAACAAACATAACATTCAGAGTTCAGTTTGGGAAGCTTGGGCAAATGATTGCATCACACCAACGACTAAAAGAGCATAGTCGATTTCTTTTTATCCCCGGTCCTGATGATGTAGGTGTGTTGATAAATCATCACAATTTGTCGTTTTTAAGCTTTTACCAACTCAATAAAATAATGAGGAGTTTTCTCTTGTGTCTCCAGGTCCTTCAACAGCCTTACCCAGATGTCCTTTGCCTAAATACCTAACTGAAGAATTTCAGAAATATGTTCCAAATGCAATTTTTTCCAGTAACCCATGCAGGTATCCTTTGTTTGCTGCACACTAACTTTTAAATTAAACGATGAGAGCTAAAGCTTTGAGCTTCTTTTCAATTCTTTAACGAAAAGAAAGCAAGTAATGCAATGGTATATAGTTCACAGTTTAGATCTTCCCTCATTTGTCCAATCTAAATGAGCACAATCAGAATTTACGTCATGCAGTCGCTCATGTTAACGTAGGACGCATTCTGGGTGCTTAGGTGCATGCCACAAAGGGTGGCATCTTCTGCTGAAACGTTAGCATATTATATTATAGATGGAATGATGCATTCTTAACCCTTCGTGTTGAAACAGAATCAAGTTTTATACCCAAGACATTGTGCTATTCCGACATGATATGCTTTATAGAATGCGAAGATCGTGTCTGATACCTCCCTCAACGGAAGAAACCAGTGATCCATTTGAGCATGTAAATTGTCTTCATATTCTCAAAGTTTGGATTTTGTTTTATATCATAAGTCAAATTTCCGGATATGCTCATGTTTTATTTTCCTTGCAGCTTGTTGCGACTATAATACATCAAAGCCATCTCTGCCCCCTCCCCTTGACAGTTCAACCCATTATCTGGAATTATGATCATGGTCTACACCTATATCCAACCCCGCATACGGTACTTTCCTCTTTCTTCTATATATAGATCTTTTCGAAATCAGAGTTTCTTCAAAATTTATATTCCTCCATCAAACAAAGTTAAACAATATACATGTATAACTTCCTATTTAAAAGCTGTGATGCTAAATCATCAAAATATACCCTGAACTTGATGAAATTATATTGCTCTAGCAACTAAGTTGAAGTTTCAAATTTCATTTTACTTGAACACACAGGTTTTTTTTCCTAACACCAAAAATCTGATAGTTTCCTGGCTATGTTGTCTGGACCCTCCAAAAATGCATATATTTTGGAGAATTTGATTCACACCCAACAATATTTTTTGAAGAGTCCGAGGAGATATATGATTGCAGAATCATGACTAACGTCTGTGATTTTGTTTCACAATGTTTCCCTTGTGGTTAAATGGTTTTGTAGACTGTCTCAAGCTGAGAATATGTATTCTCTTTTTTTCATATTGTTATGACCTGAAACTGATAACAGGGTATGCGCTTGAACTATAATTGATAAAGTTTGATCTGACATTTCCGAACAGATAGTGTTGGGGGACAAAAGTGAGCAGAAAGCTTTCAGATACACAGGAGTTACATGCTTTAATCCTGGTTCCTTCTCAAACGATGGCACATTTGTGGCATACCGGCCATGCAATCAAGAAGTAGAATTATCAGCATTGTAACTTGTAAGCATCAACTTCAAGCTGTCATCTTAGCTTAGTGATTAACTCTGGTGGCTAAGTTAGTCTTAATTCCCTTTCTGCTCTTTCATAGGATGGTTCTGTATATTAATTTATTGTCCTTGGTTGTCTACTGCATTGTTAAGCTCGTAGTATACTCATTCTTACAGGTTGTAACTCATGTAAGACATTTTATTATCAATTGATTTTCAAAGTCAAATAATCTTGGGTGGATGAGAACTTTTAATACTGCCTCTCTACCATCTCAAGGTAAGGGGTAAGGCTGCCGTAGGATTATACTAGGTATGTTGTTGTAACACAAAATTGGATATCCTCATTCAAGACACTTTTTTGGTTTGATTTCATCACTTCTCCCTTGTGTTACAACAACATATCCACTGAAGTTCCATAGGATAGAGTGTACACATATCATATTATGTTAGAATTTGATTTTAGTGTAGCTTGAATGTATGTAGCATGTTGTGACATATGGAACCTATTTGCGCAAGATGGCACAAGTTTCTTTCCTTTTGAGTAATTGAGAAGACTTTTTTCACATATCTGTTAGGGTCTGTTCTTGTTATGATTAATGTGTTGTGTCAGTCAAATGTGGATGCTACAAAGTACCAAATGTTGTTATCATTGTGGACTTGTGAGATTATTGCACTAATTCACACTTATTTATGCCGAAAGATAAGATTATTTGTGTTAATGCGGTAGTTATTAAAATATTTGTCCATATGCTATAATATCTTTTTGAATGATTTGATAATGTAATTTCTTTTCACACTGATCACACATGTATAACTTAAATTCTATTTAGCTATGAGTTGAATAAACTACTAACAGTTACCTAATCTTAGACAAATTTGATCTCGTATTCTTATAGGTTTTAGCAATCGATTAGAAGTTCATCGGAGGCGTAGCATCAAATGTCTCATCCTTGAATATTAAATTGAAAAACTCTTCTTTTGTTTGACTAAGCTTCACTCATAACAGAAATAGCAGGTAATAAGATTTGTAACGAAGTTTTAATATAATTAAAATGTTTATTTAAAGATTTTTATACTTAGTGGTTTGCCAATTTCATTCATTGTTACCATCATCGTCATTATTATCAACTATTATTATCAATTATATGCCACTACCACGTACAAATTACCATCCTCAATCACAAGTAATGACTATAATTAGTTGTCTTATCGCTAATTATCATTGTCACAACAATCACCCATCACTGCATACTAACCACCATTTTCAACCACAACCACCATTATTGTCAATTACAATCATGTGTCGTTATTACAGTTAGCCATTATTTACCATCATCATGTCATGACTAACCACCACTACAACAACAATTACCCATCTATCAACAACTATCGTCATTATTCACCACCCACCATTAACTATAACTAGTACTTATCAACCGTTAACACTATCATCACTAGCTACTACCCACATCTAGCCCTGAGTCAACATCATCCCAATTGCTATTCACAACCATGCCGTTTGCCAACCATATGTATATATAATATATTCAGCTTTTAATGTTTAAATCTTAATGCAAATCTTAATATTTAAATATCTACTCAAATTCAAACATTTAATTTAATACGAAAAAATGCTAATTAATACTTGTACATAATGACTAGCCGTACCGTGACACAAAGATTACAAGGGATTGCATCATTTATTTAGGAATTTGGTTCTCAGAATTAAGAGTTTTGTACATTACCTTAGAAAGTCGGTTACAACTAAAATTTTGAAAAAATAGAGTGGTAACCTACTCGAGGATAGAGAACAAATAGTATTATTTATATTATCAGTTAATACAAAACAAGATCTTTACTAGACATGTGTTGGTAAAGATTTTCACACAAAGGAATGTATGTATCTATACAAGTTCTTCGGATCGATTTTTGATTAAAATTAAAATTAAATCAATTATATTAATTTTAAAATTTACAAAAATTAAATCCAACCAGATAAAATAAAAATCATTGATTTGGTTCATTTTTCAATTTATAACTAACTAATGAAAATTCATAATAATAAAATAATAGTGGCATGAGACAATTATTTCAAATGAACATGAGGAATTAATAAATTCTCTCTATTATTACAAGATGAATACATCTGAATTTTCTATTATTTTTCAATACTATTCCATAACTTTAACATGTTTAAGTTGCATAATTATAGAGCTTCCTCCATCGCATATGTTTAATATCCACATAAGCAATATATTACTTTAAATAGAATGATCAATCCTTCGAACATTAAAGGGGCAAGTGAGTAGATGAATATTTTTAGCAGTGAAAATTAAAAACTGGTTATACACTATATACCACATATAGACAATTAAACTTAAGTGTTGGGTTTGGATATATTTTTAAAGAAATGAAATTTAGAGGTGTTATTTAGTGCATATGAAATAAGTAGATCAAAATCAAATTAATTATTAAAAGGTATAAAATAAGTATAATTATTTATGAAAAATAGAATATCATATATTCAAATAGTTATAAAATTTATGTATACAAATTATCGGTTCAATTTGATTATTTTATTATTATTATTTTAGTAAAAATCAAATCAAACATTATGGAAATTTTTAAATTTCATACCAAATATAAGTTCTTTCAATCGATTTGGTTTGATATTTTCGCCAAACCGTGAACACCCTCCCTAACATACTTCTACCTAACATTCCAAAAACTAATTGTTCATTGAAGTATATATTCACCTGAAATTAAAATGAAGTAACAGAAAAGTGCAATCTTGGAATTTAATGAAGATGATTGAATAACAAATTTATTGTCTTACTTAAAACAAGAAGTATAAGTTTCCTAATGAGAATAGATAAATTAGGTCAGGTAGGTGTATACCTAATTTTAAATGTCAAGAGGGAAATGGGAAAATAAAATTATTTAACTTGCAAATGGTTAAGCTGTTAGTTTTCAGTTAGCAATTTGCAGTTGAGAAACTTAATTGTGTAGCTTCAAATCCTATAAATTTTAATTCAGGTAAAAGAATGTGTAGAAAATGATATGATGAATTGAACAGACAAGCTAACATGGTGATTAGGTGAACATACTCATATAAGAAAAGAACAGGCGGACGTTTGATCATGAAATTTTTTCTTTTTTTATTTTTGAAATTCAACTTCGAACAATTTCCAAATTGAACAGACAAGCTAACATTGTTGTTTTTCTTGCCATTGAATTTAAATTCATATAGTTTGTGAATTTCCTTTGCGTGATTGTTAATTTGGTATGATAGGCATGCTAGATTAATTATCGAGGTGTCATAAGTTGATTCGTATCTAAACAACACTTTGAGTCATATATACATAAATGAATTAGATACAACTCTATCATTGTCTTGTGTAAAGGTAATGTATATAGTATAATGGAAAAATGCGTATTTACTATAATGCGCGAGATTTGTTACGTAGGATTCGCATGTCTACGTAACGTATTTAATTTTATGATAGTATGTAGATATTTAAATTGACTTATTTTTAGTGATTTTTGGATTTTATACTATTTTTTTTAGTTTTGGAAGTATTTAAATAACTCAAAAAATACTTTAAAACACATTTTTAAGATTGAAAAAATACCAAAAAAAGTCAAAAATTGGGTATTTCCAACTTATGACTATTAACTTATAAGTCACTTTAAAAAATGTCAATCCAAACACCCCTTAAATGTTTATTTCCGCACACAAAATTTGAGAATATATATGTCAGATAAGACCAAATTAAAAGGCACGTTCGCTTTTATATTTCCTTAACTTCCATTGGTTCATGAACAAATTACATGTGTGCTAACTACTCTCTGTAAAATGAACCAACTTTTTATAGGTACGACTATATGAGTGTAAAAGGCTGAGCGACAACACATAGATGACTAGTCGATTACTTATACATAACAAGACTTTGTGGTATATATATTTAGTACGGAGAACTAATATATTTCGCAAAAAATAACGAATTTGAAATGTCACTTATGAATTTTATTTTATTTTTACTTCCCTTGGTGAAGTAATTTTCTATAATTTTTAAGTACTTATTTTCTTAGAAAAAATGTTTTTTAGCCAATCAAATATAGAAAAACTAAAAAAATATTATATTTTTCTGAGTCATACCAAACACACCCTTAATATCACCATATGTACGTAATAGGAATATTTTAGAACATATGCATGCATGTATATATTTTCCTTATATATGTATCCTAAATTTGACAATATATGCTGATGAACCTTTAAACGTGGATATGCATGCGTAAATCATATCAAGAGAAAATAAAATGAAGAGTTTAAGGAAGTAGGTAAAACCGGTGAAGACACAAGATCTAGTCCAACATATTTTTTATTTTTTTTTCTGGAATCCACATTGGAGCCAGAGGCGGAGCTAGTTAGGTGGGGGTTCATGGGTTCGGACGAACCCAATAGCTTTTTCGTAGATCATGTATTTATATTAGAAAATTAAATAAATATATGTATATTACCTTGTGAGCCCCTAAAAAAAACTAATTGACAGCTTAGAGATAATTAAGGAAGGGGTCGTGGTCTCATGAAAATGTTTTTCACGCTAGAGTTGGGGTTCAATTCCAACTATCAACAAAAAGTTTCTCTTTTTTAGAAAAGGAAATTTAGACCCTCAAACTCCTAATTCTGGCCCCGCCTTTGAATTTAGAGCCCGACTAAATTTGAATTTGCTCCGAAAAGTACACCTCTAATTGGATCTGATTAAATTTAAATTTGCGCCGAGATAACGCGCTCCCTAACCAAGGCAACTCCTTACCCGGAGAAACTCGAACCAAAGACCTCTAGTCAAGGATGAGGGAGTATTTATCATTCCACCACAGCCCTTGTTGGTTAGTCCAACATATATCAATATGCTATATAAATTTATTTTTATTATTATTATTATTATGAAGCTTATACTTTTGCCATGTACCCATTAGGCGATTACTTGTTAATCTTTTCTGGACTACAGAGATGAATTTATAATTGAAGTTTACAAAATGTACAAGTTCAATGAATTCCTAAATAAATATACATAGTTTAGAAAATTCCTCAATTGATCAACAATACTGAATTCTGTCGAATTTATACTTTTCATGCTCTTGATAATTAAGTTATGCTTCAAATTTACCGTCAATACAATAAAAATCATAAATTAATTTTCTTTTGTTGGCAGTTGTTACGAACGAGAAGGACTAGGTGATACATGACATATATAAAAACTTATAAAGTTTTGCTTACAAATGGAGGTTGAAAGATGTAGACTTCCTTAATTGTAACAAGTCCAATTTCACATAAAATAAAATATAGTAAAAATAACCTAAGTTAGGCCAACTATATGAAAGTAGTCTTATGACAAGTCAACAACACCTTTTCGTTATCTTTTGAAACAAAACAAAACAATTACCAACTTTTTGCTTATTTCTTTAGTTTATTAATATTGCATTTTCGTTATTCATGTTTAACAGATTATAATAAGATATATAATCTATTTTGTTGAACTTTATATTAACGAGAAAAAAGCAACATTAACTTTTTTGTTTAGTCATCAATTAGTAACATCATTGTTGTTAGAGGACCCATGACTAAGAGGGTTAATTCCCATGTCAGCACTAATGACTCCCTTTAAATTTTAATTACTTTTTTCACGTGAGACATTAGGGGTTAACTAGTTAGAATTTTGAGTTTATAAATTTTATATTTTAGAAAATGTAGTTTATTTACCTTTGAATTGATTATTTATATATTATTAAGTGAAATTCTTTTAATGCAAATATAAAGTTTGGACCAAAGCTAGTCATGAGTTTTGCTCAACTATTAGGAGTAATTGGCAGACATGTAATTTTCCCCGTGTGACATTATTACTAGTACATACTAGTATTTTAATAAAATGTTTTATATACTTTCTTTAAATTTCTTAATCATGGTTATAAAGAAAACTTATGTTTTAAGCAATTTATCATCTTTTTCCAGGTCATATAATCCATACTTATCAATTATCATACACCACAATTACTATAGTCGCCTTTTTATTAATTTGAAAGCAAAAATCCACAGTTTTATTGCAAATATAAACAAATAAATAAAACACAAGCCAATACAATATTATATATAGATATACTCGTACTACATATGCAAAATATTTGTTGGCTAATTAAGTTGATTGGCTTTTATGACTTTCACCTTATTAGGTTCGATGTGTGGAATTATTCCTAATTTTGAAAAAGATGTGCTACTCGTGTTCCTATATATAGGTTGAAGTTTCTAACATCTCCGCTCGAATATTATGGAAACAATATTCAAGTTTTATTAAGTTTTTTTTGATAAACTTAGAGACTTGTGACTTTATGTAGCGTTGTTATAGTCATGTATCGTAAATAATTTCTTATATCATAAAAATCACCTTAAATATATACACTACCTTAAAATTGAGATCTGTAATAATCTTGAAAAATAAGACATTATATATTACTACTCCTTACATCCCAAATCAATAGTCACTTTCCCTCAGAAAAATCTTCCCAAAATAAATTAAAATTTAAGATTAAAGTTGGTAATTATTTTCAACTATACATTTAATATTAAAGACTATTAGTGCACAATATTTAAGATAAAACAATCAAGTTGTTTACAAAAATGATTGAATTTTTAGACACTAGGTGCTTAAAAATGGTCGAAGTAGTTGAATAGGAGGATCATTATGGTTATAACTATTGATAAGTTTATCAAAGACAGAAATAATTTTATCAAGTTAACTTGGGAGTATGTAACTTAATTATAAACTAGTACATTTGTTTAATATTTTTTCTTAATGAACCAAAAAAAAGGTAACGCGACAACTAAAAGAGGAAAAAATATAGATAAGGTAAGTGTAAATATTTTGTTAATTAATACTCCAATGAATAAAATATAGAAAAGGATTAGTGTAAGGTGGGTTATGAGCAGATGTCATGTAGGTTAGAAAAACAGTAAAGACGTTGAAAGCAGAACAAGATTCTCTCCAACTACGCAACCTATAATTCTCTTCCATAAATATAAATTCATGTACTACTCTCCATTCATTTTCATCATTTTCTTTGTTTGTTAGCCTTGTTATCTAAATCTCAGGTACAACTTTTTAATTTCAAGTTTCTATTATTGATCTGAAAATTAATATAATTTTCATGATCGATCTGATTTACTTTTCAACTATATGATCTTTTTCTATACCTAGGTTAAAAGTTACCAATTAATTTTATGTGTTTTTAATTGAAGCTTTTTAAAGAAGGAAATTAAGAATCACCAAGAAAAAGAGTTGATCAAGCTACGAGTATTTATATCGTATATAGTCTATTATTGGACGGTCTAGATCGATCGATCATGTGTAGCAGAGGGCATTGGAGGCCTCATGAAGATGAGAAATTGAGAGAGTTAGTTGCAAAATATGGACCTCATAATTGGAACGCTATTGCACTAAACTTGCAAGGCAGATCAGGTACCGATCGTGAACATCTAACACTCTTTCGTTCAACGATTAATAGTAATTATAGTACTATTCATTCTGTTTGTCTGATTTTGACTTAGCATGAATCTTAAGTAATTAAATAGAAAAGTCTTTTACATGTTATGTAAGCTTAAACACATCTTATGGTCGGAGGGATCGAGTAGTAGAATTCTTATTTTTTCTATTATCTTTATTGTACCAGTATATATAACATGGGTACGGTATTCTATTTACAACATGCCTCTAGGGCTTCAATAGTTCAATATCAACACATCCATATGCTATCGGAAAATGAGTGGAAAAAGAAAATTTTCAACTAATTCATGCACATAAATCACGATGAGTTGTTAACTCTGATACTATGTTAAGAAAAATAGATTTTGAGCTTAGTTTAACACCTTAACTCTTAAAAGTTAGCTCATTAGGTGATTGCGCACGTTTACCATTAATCCTCTAATACCATATAAAGAAATCATCCCACCCATAAAGATCCTATATATGAACTCAACAAAAGCAAACACCCGAAAAAATAAATAGAATTCAACATCAATCATATATATACATAATTAAAAAAATAACATTAACCTTGTATAAACAATATAATTTTTTATACCAAAAGAGATTAATCTGGATGGAACGTAACCTCTTCAGCCCTTAACTCCGCCCATGCATGCACGCTCACATGTCTGATATATAAGACAATGGATTTAACGAGGACATTAGCAAGTGATCACCTAATTACCTACTCCCTCTGTCCTTAATTACTTGTCCACATTTTCTTTTTTAGTTGTCCCTAATTAATTACTTGTCCATTTTGACAAATCAAGAAAGGACATTTTCTTTTACCTATTATACCCTCAATTAATTACTTTGAAAAGGGTTGAACTTCTTGAAAATATTAAGTTCTTAATTCATCAATTAATAGGGGTAAAACGGTACGTAAATTCACTATGTCAATTATTGACTTCTTAATAGGTGTGTCAATTCAAAAGTGGACAAGTAATTAGGGACAGAGGGAGTATTATAATGAAGAATTTAAGATTTAGGTATAATCATGATGTGCAAATGAGGTATATATATATGTACTATGATGTTAATTAAATTGTTAACTTTATTTTTGACAGGAAAGAGTTGTAGGTTGAGATGGTACAATCAATTGGATCCAAGAATTAACAGAAGTCCATTCACAGAAGAGGAAGAAGAAAGACTTCTTTCATCACATAGAATTCATGGGAATAGATGGGCAATGATAGCTAGGCTATTTCCTGGACGTACTGATAATGCTGTGAAAAATCATTGGCATGTTATTATGTCCAGAAAATGTAGAGAAAGATCTAAGATATATTCAAATAGAGCTGCCCAAAAACAAGGCAATAATATGAGAAAAAGTTATATTGATCATGATCAACAATTATTAGAAAGATATAGTACTAATTGTTACCAATTCAGTACTACTTATAATTCCTTTTATCCAAAAGATAAGCTTCATTTCAACCACATGATTCCTCGGCGTTTCAACATGGATCAAGGTATGTATACCTATATTATTCATTGTTTACCTATTTCTCTCTGTTCGGTTGGTCAAAGTTTTTGGAAAATATTTTATCTATAGTTCCCTAAAAATGAGGATAATGATTGATTTTCTTACTTGAAGTACGATAGGGAAAACAAGTTTCAGATATTAAAGTGATATTCATATTGATTGATTGTGTTCTCCCAACCCCTATAGTCCTCGTCTCCACCTCTCTACCCATGTCTCACCTCTCATAGTGTTTGTTTAGATTATATACAAATGTTTTTAGGATTAAAAAAATTATACTTAGGACACAAGAAAATAATTAAGAAATCCGTTTATTTTTTTGAAAAAAAATTATTATTTATACCAAACACACTTAATTTCTTTGAGTGATTTAATTTATATACAGTACTCCAGAAAAATCTAACAAAAGATTTTTTTTAAAAATAGAAGATGAAAATCTACATATATTGTTTAGTGCATGTGCTTGCTGGAGCGAAGAATATTCTTGGAATAGTATATTAGAGATGAAACTAGAGTATATTAAAGAAGTACCCAATGTTAGATTATCCTTTAAGTGCATGCAGAATATTAGTATCATACTAATACAGATCCAAACAGAACATTTATGGTATCGTAGATTTATATAGTCGATCCTAACAGTAATAGTAATTGTCCGTGATTCTTGTATTATTTAAATTATACATACTTTTTTTATAGTCTCGATCGATCTTGTTGAAATTTTTAAAGTTAAATCATTTTAGGGGCCTAGTGAAATTAGAAGGGACTACAATAACAATATACCCAGTGAAATCTCATTAATGAAGTCTAGGAAGGTATAATGCACACCAACCCTGACGGCAAAAAAGGAATTTACGATAGATTTAGGAAGGGCATGCATGTTGTATCTCAGTCATAATGGATTGTTATTTATCGTAGTTATATTTAGATGATGTATGCATGACTTGATAGTGTATAAATTATTTTACGTGTTATTAGCGCACATGCATGTGATTAATTATATTAAGTAATTTAGGTGTGGAAATTGCAGATAAGAATGAAGAAGTGGAATGTTATGATTTTCTACAAGTGAATAATAATACTGCAGGCTCAAATAAAAGTGAAGTGATAGATCATATTGCAATTAGAAGGGGCACAGATGAAGAAGTGGAACAACAAAATGGCTGTGATAATAATATTTCTTCACAAAGCAAAAAGGCTCCAGTGAGATTTATAGATTTCCTATCAGTTGGAGACTCATCCTAATTTCTTCATTTTTTTTATTTTTTTTAAATCTATGAGACAAAAACTTCTCACTGAAAAATTCAGTGAAAACAATATATATATTTATAATATGTTGCACAATTTAGGACCTTTAACTAGAATACTGTAAAATTATGAAGCTTTTTTGCATGCATAAGGGACGTGTATGGCGTGGATATATATATATATATATATTGTTATAATTATTAGTTGACTTTGGAAGAAATTAAAAATGAGATGGGAAAGAGTTAAATATGTAATTGTGGTTTCAATATCGATATAAAAGTAGCTCACATATATATCTCTATCGTTATATAAGTGGCTCAAATATACTTTTTTCCGTCTAACAAAACATCAATGAAATAACTTAATTTTAAATTCATTTTTGTGATATTTTATTTCAATAAAAAATTTTAATTTAACGCGGTTGATTTGGGTTTTTTATTTTGATGATCTATTTTATTTTTTCTTTCATCTTCTTATAAAATTTATCATAAATAACCCCAAGTATTATTATTTTATAAATACAAAAATTAAATTATAATATAACCATAAAAAAATTACCGATTTTTTTTTACCAATTACCATATATTAAATAATGGGTTATGTTATGCTAATTACTGTACATGCTTGTCATGTAGTGACAAATTCTCAACAATTATTCGCTTTTTCACTTTTGTAAATTAAAAAAAAAAAAAGATTATTGGGCTGCATATATTGTATCTAATCTTCTAAAATATTGACATTTTTGGTAAACAAATAAACATCTCAAGGAAATTTTATAAACCTTTTACGATTTGCTATTTTAATAAAAAAAAATCTCACGAAAAGTTACCAAAAAACAATTTTGTAATGAATAAAAAACACTTCATAACTAAAATTACTTAATCTACAATATATATATACCTTCATGATGAGTAAAAGATAAATCCTTTGGATGTGGCAATTTTCCTACAGGCTACAGATGAAAAAATTAAATCTGACAGTTTATATACACAATATGTATAAGTTTCCTACGAATACACAATATTCTTATGGTAACAGTATAAATTTCCTATATATATATATATATATATATATAACATATGCAATTGAAGTGTATTGATTATATATATTTCGTCACAACATATGTAATTGAAGTGTATCGATTATATATATTTCGTTCATGTTGATAAACTGGATTACCAGAATGTAGAAATTGGGGGTAAAATGTTGTACGGCACAGCCCTAAAAAATGTTGGACAAATTACTTAACTACACTCTTTTACTTACCTTAATATCTATCTATCCCTACTTATTTCAAAAATTTCAAAAATCCCTTATTTACCTATGTATCTCTCATGTATCCCGTGCACAACGCTATGTATCCCGCTATGTGGAATGTATCAAACGCTATGTATCCCGTGCACAACGCTATGTATCCCGCTATGTGGAATGCATATATCAAACCTAATGTATCCCATGCATAATGTTATGTATCCCGCTATGTGGAATGTATCAAGCCTAATGTATCCCGTGCACAACGCTATGTATCCCGCAAACATCATTTTTAAGGGATTTTTGGTAAATAGAAAACTAGAAGGAATATGATGTTATTTAGTAGTTATAATATGTGGTCTCTATAATTTATAAAAGGGAAAAAAACATAAGTAGACACTTTTATGTAAATAATTACATATATATGGCAATATTCAATGAATAACATTTATGACAATTAAATATTTTCTTCCTTAGCCGTTTTGCATTCTCAAAAGATCGTGTTGAATAAAATAGAGATTTAAGGCAGCATGAACTCTTCAGTTCCTTTTTTTAAGGGCATGAACTGTTCAGTACCTTTTTTTAAGGTATAAGTAACTGTCTTTCATAAGAACTATACTACATTAGTTGTATCTTCCTTCTACTACAAAATCAAGCAAATTAAATGACTATTGACATGGAAGAAGAAATTGCAATTTTGGTTCAACACGATGGTAAATGGGATAGTGAACACAATTACAACAATTTCATAGTTGATGGTGTGACACTAAAAGTGAGTTCGAATTTGGATACCATCCTTGATGAAATGACGAAGATACTTGGGGTTTATGCTTCAACAGATACAATTGAAATTAAATATTCTGTGAAGCAAAATTATACTCCAATGAAGATATACAATGATAGGAGTTTGAGATGGTATTTGGATTTGAAAAGAAAAAGTTCCTTCACAGATTTTCCATTGTGTATAATATTGAAGGAAAAAAACTGTGACGGAATTTTGTCATTTTCTAATCCTATCAGTTCAAGTTCTAATTCTACCCATGATATGCAACTGGTAGAACGTGTTGAACTCACTCAAACACTTATTTCGATAGACAACAATTACTCGCGTGATGAAATGGAAATTGACGAAGATGGTATAATCAACAACAGAGTTCATAAAGACATCAAAAAAGGTCAGTTGTATATGAACAAGGAGATACTCCAAGATGTTTTAAATCGCATTGCCATCAAGGAAAATTTTCAGTTCAAAGTTAAGCGTTCAAGTACGACAAGGTAATAAATGAACTTCAACAAATAGTAAAAATTATTTTATAAGTTAGTATAAAATTCATATTAGTACTTGTTGTTCTGGTAGCTGACTGCTATACATTATATTCTAGTATATAATACTTGGTATATAGTATGTTCTAGTATATAATACTTGGCATAAAATATATTATAGTATATAATACTTGGTATAAAGTATATTCTACTGCGTTTTGCTTGTTAAAGAGTTTATTTCAATATATAATACGTGGTATAATATTCAAGTATAAAATACTTGGTATATAGTATATTTGAATTCAAATAACGGATGGTATAAATGCGGTGAAGTACATAATCAAGTAACTTATACATTAAAAGTCCTTGCAATTCAGTATTTTTACGTATCTCTAGTATTCAATATTGACCAGTTACCAAGGCGTCACTATATAATTCCCGTCTCCATTAATAATGTCCTCTTTGGAGTCTCTATGTTGTGTTTGATCACCAATTGGCTTCGCAGACTCTGTTTATGTGTATACCTCGTTGGTAATTTATTGTGTACATGTTATGTTGGTGTGACCAAAGCATCAACATCCACATAGATAGGAAGTATCCGTTAATGAAACATGGTCCCTTTTGCTGTACTTTTTGCATATTTCCTTCTTTCAGTAATAAAACCATATAATAGCCATATCCCAGATTGTTCCACCAGCATGACTTTGGTTTTATTTGTGGTCTCCTTACTGAGCTCTTCATCTTTTCAATTATAATCCACATCCACAAAGTTAATGCCGAGGAGATTAGTTGAGAGTAATAGGTTGGCGATGTTAGAAGACATTTTATTTGTTTCGTAGATAGAAACCTATAATCATGTAATAAATAGGAAGAATTCATGGTAAAATCTCAAAAACGTCCTATCATGTATGTAGCATATATAATATATTTTTACAAGTACTAAACTTCAGAATTCTTGATCATAATGATCCTTGGAATATTATTCTATAATATGTTACAATCACGATATGATGTCAATCAACTTTGCAGGTATTATCTTGTTTGTGTTGATGATCAGTGTTCATGGTATTTTAAGTCTTCCAGCCTTAATAATTCAAATATATTCAAGGAGAGAAAATTTTACAATGTTCACACATGTGGAAATGAATCAAGATTTTTTTCACAACGTCATGCTACTTCAAAGTTTGTAGGAGGCTTGTTAACAAGAAATGTTGACAATCCTAAGACAATATATACTCCAGCCGATATACAACGTGACATTAGAAATCAATATGGTGTTGATTTGAACTACATGAAGGCATGGAGGGAAAAAGAAAAGGCACTAGAGATATTAAGAGGTAAACCTAGAGATTCATATGGAAAGTTGCCTAGCTACTTGTACATGGTGAAGCATACAAATCCTGGATCTGTTACAAGATTGGAAAAGACAGACGATGGACGTTTTTTATATGCATATGTAGCTCTTTACGCCTCAATTAAAGGATGGGAATATTGCATGCCTATTGTTGTTGTTGATGGTAGTTTCTTAAAAGCAGCCTACAGGGGAACAATTTTGACAGCTTGGACACAGGATGCGGCAGGTTAGTTTAAATTGAATATATATTGGTTATTAAATGAGTTTAGGATAATTTTTTCCTTAATCTTACCTACATATTCACATTATACATAGTCTATTATTAGAAATAGTTAAACATGATTTTAAAGCCTAATTCATTATATATGTATTTTATCAATGAATCAGGTAAAATACTTCCATAACTTTTGCAGTAGTCGATTCAGAGAATGATTTATCGTGGAAATGGTTTTTCGAAAGGATACGAGAGACCTATGGCATAAGAGAAGGTATGTGTATCGTATCTGATAGGCATGAAAGCATTCTGAACGCCACTTCTGAAGTGTATCCAGGGGTGCCTCATTGTGTATACTTATACCATCTTTGGGGCAATATTAAGAAAAATATCAGGAAGCACCATAAGGTCCTGAGAAAAATATTTTTTGCAATGGCTAATGCATACACAACAGAGGAATTCGATCATTATATGGCTGAGACCTATAACATTGACAATAGGGTGAAAGAATACTTATTCGAAATTGGATATGACAGATGGTCGGTTGCACACTCCAATGTCAATAGATTCATGGTGATGACTTCAAATATTGCAGAATCTGTTAATGCAGCTGATAAAGAGGCCAGAGATCTTCTTATATATGATTTGTTGGATTACTTGATGAAGATGATTGGTCGTTGGAACAATACAAACAGGAATGAAGCAATTGCAACAGGCACAACACTAAGCACAAAATATGAAAACCTAATGATGGAGAAAATGAAGGAATCACACGGAATGATGGTATGTGATCTGTTTGTGATATCTCATTTTTTATCATTGTATAAACTTTGATCTTCTACCTCTAAAAACAATTATTGTAATGTAGGTTGTCCCGTCAACGGAATATTTGTATACAGTTTATGATGGAGGTAAACGGCATGTAGTCAATATGCGTGAAAGAATATGCACATGTAGGCAATTTCAAATGGATGTAATGCCGTGTAAGCATGCTTTGGCTATCGTGAGAAAATACTACATGAGTGAATATGAATATTGTTCTGTATACTACAAGAAAGATAACCTACTAAACGCATATGAAGTTCCAGTGTATCCTATTCCTGACGAGATTATATGGAAAATTCCTCCAAATGTCGCAGCAAATATTGTCCTACCGCCCAAGGGAAAAATCAAACTTGGCAGGCCACAAAAGATTAGATACAAAAATGGTGGTGAATCAAGAACAAAGAAGTCAAGAATTACATGTGGAGTGTGTGGACAACAAGGTCACAATAGGCAGACATGCCGAAACATTCCACAGACAACATAGTTTTTCATACTGCCTTCTTCTTATAGAAAATAGTTGGCTAGTATTTATGTTTATTTGACTCTAGTTTTTTATAATTAATGTGTCGATTTTCATGTTTGAAGACTTTTTCCTATTTTTATTTCAATTGTTGTATGTTAAACTTATATCATATATATATATATATATATATATATATATATATATCAGATGTCATTTCGAATGTAGTTGTCAAAAAACTTGCAAATTGAAATGAAATAATGTATTTTCTTCTTATGATTTCGCATTGAAGAAGACGATCTGGCTTAATGAGCATGAGAAATTGGTAAAGCACTACCTTGAGAAGGTTATGTCTTCTGGGTGCCAATTATTGTGGTACTGTTGGAAGTTATTGAACTTCCAGACAGAGGACAATGTAAATGGAGCAACAGATCCTACAGCCTAGGAATAATATTACAAACTTATCAAATAAGAAATCAAAAATTGTTAAATAAAGACAATCAGATGACTTTAAGGCATGAAAAACTCTTAATACCAAATTAGAATAAAAAGAACACTTCATCATAAGAATATGACAAAATAAAAATAGTATATCGGTTCATCACTTAACTAAAATAAACAAAGAAATATACTAGTTCAAGTTAACCCATAATACCAACTAACTATGAAAGATCAGTGACTCAAACATTCACAATGGACAAGCCTTAATACTATTCCTCTTAATTTCATAAGATATAAGCTAATTATAATAACGCTTCATGCAATCCATTTTTTTAATTATTCCCGACAATTTAGATTCACTGGTAATATGTTTCTCTAGTTTCATCTTGCCATAATTTCACAACCATGAGCCAAACTTGATACGTTGTGTATTGACATCAAATTCATTGTCAAACACATTTCTACCACATATAAATCTTGCCGCAAACAGTGCAACATAAATGCCACGATCCCTGTAATAAAGAAAAATCAAATAACATCAAAGGCTAAAAATTTAAAAGAGTTTACTCATGTATACTTTAGTGATTTTAGAAATAAAGGGCACTTATGCAGCTTGTTGTAACGGCAAATCTTCAATCATCACTACATTGAAAGGATCAACCAATGCCTTATTCTTATATGGCCCATCATTTAATTGAATATCAGTCCTTTTCTCAAAAAAATTCAAAATCAAGAGGAAGAGTGGGATAATAAATCTATAAGCATCAACAGAACTGCGAATATTGGCTCTGAAAGCAGCATCACCCATCGAATCATACACATATATCGATCTATCTTTAAAAGATAATCTTGCCATCACCATTGTTCATCAACACAAAGAGGAAACAATATATGATCAACAGTATGCCACGGCCTATTAGAAAACACAAATTCACCAAGTATGTACTTGGCTATATCATGTTCAGGCTTCACCACATCGCTATCTCCATTATTTTCAATGAATTTCTTATAAAGATCTTTTATCTTGAGATCAAATAGATAATCATTTGTGGTGAAGTTAACTGGAACATCATCGTGCATTCCTTTCTTTCTCAGATAATAAAGGATAACATCCAAATGCTGCATATAATTCCAAATATTACTATATAGTTTATAACCAAATAATCAATCACATTAAGCCCTCATTTTTCGAAACTAATTATACACAATATTTCATATTTACATACCGAACTTTCCAAAGATTGACCACTGAACGCAAACTTGTAGAACCAATCTTTCTTGCTGATAATCGTCTTTCCAAATTCAAACGGAGGATTGAGAGTATTGTATTTTTTAATATAAGGATACTTCCTATAATTATAAGTTTGTATATTAGAAATATGTTATAATTAACAACACAAACAACTATAAAAATAATAGAATACTAACTTGTTGCGTGGTCTGCGACCTTCATTCATCCATTCTCTAAATTCACCCATCTCTTTTAAACAATCAACATCCATATTAAAACTTCCAAAAGGGTGAACCCCTATTACAATACTCTTGGAAGAGGCTCCTCCACTCATATTGTCACCTGATCCATAACTATTCAGATATGGAGATTGGTGAAATGCGTCGGGACACCTATTTCGTGTGAGATGTCCTGTCACAATATGTTCTACCTCTGGATAACAAGACTTATCAATCTGTTTACATGCCACTCGACATGTAAATGGATGAATCTGAGACTCCGGGACATCAATATAATCTGACGATAAAAGTTCTGGATCTAACTCCCTAGTTTCAACTTCGCCAACTGAAAATGTATAACAAATAAAATTAATATAATTTCACAAATGGTTAGTTGTTGCCTATTCTAAGAACATATATCAAGGATACAATATAAAACTGAATTTTTTTTATAGATATATATTTTTACTTGTATATTATACCTAGAATAATATATCTTATTGGTATAAAGATCCCATTACATTCAATGAATACTGCTTATGTACCTAGAATAAGCTACTATTAATAACATTGCTTATACTTGGAATAAGATTTAACATACCAATTTTGACATCATTGTTGGAATCTTCGTTGATGGTTTGAATATTGTCTAAGTGAAGAGTAACATGTTGGTCACAATTGATATTATTTTCATAATATTCTTCGTCACAATCAACACACGTTTCTGCCTCTAAATTCTTCATACTGATATTAGTTAAAAATACATAAGACATACAATACACATAGGCATAAACATATTCTGATCTAAAAAAATTAGATACTAATTGAATACCTTAGAATCATTATTTCTATCAAATTTCTGGCTTCGAACTTCAATTGCGTTGAAATTTTTTGAATTAGATTCCATCATGAGCTTCTTTAAACTATGAACTTTCTGTTTTAGCTAATCAACAAAGAACATAATCAAAATGCTTTTCACGAATATAGTATATTAACACCTAAAAAGAAGGAAAATTCACATACTACTTGAAAGTCTTCCCTTAACTCCTTCTGTCCATCAGATATTCGTCGTATCTCATCAATCAAGTTCATATTATTCATAGGAGGTACAGATTTAGGTTTTCTGCTCGCTTTGCTTGAGGCAGGAGGTGGTGTAGTAAAGTCGTCATCAACTAATTGACTTTCAACTTCGGCTCCATTTGATTCATCATTCACCACAACATCACCAACTAAATCATTCAAGTTCATCGCAGACTTCTCAAACAGAGTTGCAGAAATATTCCTCACCTTCAACTACATATTACATAATTTAACAACAATACAAATTAAGCATATAATTATTCATAGTTGTTGTTCATAAAGTATAAGAAAAAATCACCTTTGTGGAAGATAGCATCTCTGAAACCTTGGTTGCACTTGGGCTAGATAACACTTTCCAACTTAGAATTTGTGGGATCCTTTTTCCAATCATAATAGCAAATTGTTCATTTGATTGTGCACAACACTCATAAAACCAATCTTGAAATGCCAAAGGAAATCCATACAATTTACTAAATTTCTTTCCAATCTTTCCTCTTAAAACATTTTTCAAGGATGCAAAGGTCTCATGAAATACTAATTTTCCCCACGGATAAGTTTCATAATCACCGGACTCGACCACTTCAAAATGCCAGTTGGGTACTTTATTTTCAGGGAGGTCACACAACAAAAACGTGTTAATAAAATGAAGTATCGAAATTTTGACAGCATCTTGATCACTTGTCCAACGTTTGCCTTCAAAAAAATCAGCTATTGTTTGAACAGTAATCTTTTTAATGCCAGCAAAACAACGATCAATCAAGTTATTTTTTTCCCATGAATTACAATTTTTGTGCGCCACTCCATTACATTTTAGTCCTGTCATAATGGCAAATTCACCTAACCCAAAATGTATCAACGAACCATTCACTAGTAGCCAAATCTCATCAGTTTTTTCTTGAACAACCTCCATCATCAATAAGGAATGTATCAATTGTGTTTGAAGAATCACTGGAGGCAATTTGAGAAAAAATCCAAAACAAGTGTCACTAAATATTTGCAACTGACTCTTGGTCAACTTCTCTTCAAACGATTTGACGAAATCTAAATTAGTAGCGCCAAGCTTAGGTTTTTTATGTTTGTCAACTTCAAAATAAAATTCCCAATTCTGCAACACAATACAAAGTTGAAAATTTTAAAACTAACAGTGACAATAGTATAGAAGTTATATGGCTGCAATTAATAAGCTCTTATGGAATATATGCACATACATGTATAAGTTATGCATAAAGACAATTCACTCCTATTAAAGTAACATCCACTTGTTGGTGGATATTTCTAAACAATTCTCGAAGTTTAATAATAAATTCTTAAAACTACTACGTACTTTCCTAAGTTCTCACGTTAGCAATACTATTTAAAGTAGTTTGGTTGAATCAAAAAGTCTCATGAAAACAATACCTTCAATTTAGATTTATGTGGTGCAACTTCAATAAATTTTCTCCTTTTGATGTTGACACTCCGACCTTGATCTTTAGGATCAAGTGCAATATATTTCCCCTTTTTTATCTCTTCTAACTTTCTCCTTCTCAAGTACTCCTTTGACCTCTCCTCCGTCTGACGATCAACACCACTATGATCAATTGTTGATAACGGCAAAACACAAACACTTTGAATGTTACAACAATTTGAATCAGACATAGGTGTTGGAGACAACAAATGAAAGTTTGGCTCTCCAACAGGTGTTACCATCTCAACAAATTCATCGTGTGGTTCCATTTCAAATGATGAATCTTCCTTCACCATTTTTCAAACTATTGTGTATAAAAAGAAACAATATACATCAATTAAGATGAAGTTTACCAGAAAAAATGCATAAAAAGAATTGAAAAACTCAATAATATTATAATACTCATACCTGAACTATGTGAAAACGTAAAAAAATTTGAGATTAAATATGAAGAGATGAAGCGATGAACACTTTCGATAACTACCCACTAGTTACCAACCGTATCTCAAATGAATGATTAAACTCGACCAACAATTGAAGAATTCTGAGATAAGATTATATAGATTAGTAATGTCTTGAATGTATTTAAGAACATTTAGAATTCTGTAAATATAAAGAGAGAGTGATTTAAAATTATCCTCTCTTTTTTCACGGTAGTTTAGATATGGCAGAACTGTTTTTGAATTATAGAAGAAGATAATTAATATATCTATTTATTAATAATAAAAATTATCTAATCAGTTTATGTAAAAAAAACTTTCATATTTGTAATACTGAAAAAGTACTATTATTTATGTAGTCAAGTCTTAAGAATAGTCTTTCCACGTAATTTTCCCTTTATTAAAAAATGTTTATTGGTTAGCCGGGCTTTGGGTGGGCCGACCAGCCCAATAAAACAATGAGTTTTGAACATGTTCATTAGTAGAAAAATAAGTTTAAAGGAAAATTATGTAATTACGATTTAAGATAACATAATCTTTCTATCATTTGAGTTAATTACAAAAGTTCAATTTTCCTTTCTCTCTCTTAATACCCGGATACATCACTCCACTGCATTATAATTTTGTTTGTGTACAATGTTATTATTGATACATAATATCAATTATTTTAAACCTAAATTTGTATGAATCTGGTTTATAGTTATGTTATATATCTAATACATACCTTATGTATCGTTTGCTATGTATCATGCAAAAATGCAATATATCTGTGAGTTTAAAAAAATTGAAATTATTGTAATTTAAAAAACTTTTAATATAGGATTTAATTAGCATTTAACTTGTTGGAGTTTTTATACTTTATACAAGTTTTAAACATTCTTATGCATTCTATGCAAAACAGAAATGTGGTATAGTGAATAAAAAAATTAAAGGAAAGGTTAAATCTGACATAATAAAATCCGAATTATATTTAAAAAGAAAAGGTTTCTCTCCCTTTAACTTTGGCTTGAGAAACAGATTTGATAAAGAAGCACAACAATACATTCGATTATTCAAAAAAATTTGCAATATATATTCGATCAGTCAATTTAAGTTAAACTCTTTAAAATCTTTTTATTGATGATAAAATATTAGTATATGTTACTAGTGAAATAAAGCTCAAAACATAAAACATTTTATAATGAACAAATTTCGTCCGTCCATTTAAATATTAAATGGACATACTAGATTATGTTAAAAATCTATAAATTGGTCCCTCCTTCTCAATTTACCATATTTTATATATTTTTTCTAGTGTGGTGACCACTAGTATTAAGAACAAGGGTGCAAAGCCAAATTTACTACAAAAGTTTCTTGTTTTTAATTCTACAATAATGGCATCGATACTGAGTATGTATTTCATAACATCCTTCTATAATATTATCAGTTTAAAATAATAAGCATAACAACATAATTTCATTGTAAATAATATGTCATGATAATTTTATTGTATTTGATCTTTGAAGGTGAATTGGATATTTGGGAACATATAGACTCCAATATCATTTCATTAGGTACGTAATGTTTTCGGCCTAACGCAAGATTATATACATTATTTATAATATTATTTTTTGTTGTTTGGTCTTGAGTTTGTCTGTGCTTCGCGCGGTTATTAAAGATGATAAAATATCAAAAAAATTATTAAATACATTATAAATAAAAGAGTTGTGTATATAAAGATATTCAAACGTATAATTGATTTCATAGAGGAAAACATTTGGTTAGTAATTTGTAGACTTCCAACAAAGTTACATATTCTGTTTTGAACTAATTTTTTTTTTTATAAATTTACGACAATCAGATATTCATACAAATACAATATGATCAAGAGAAATCACAAAGAAAACATACACAATAAAATAAAACAATGCAACATAATTCTTATGACCTTAATCATTGAAAAATAGAAGAAAAAAATATTACGAAATCATTGCTCTATCTTCTAAGTTCTTGTCTATATCCATTCCCACAAGCCATTCGTTATTCAGTAGTCTTCATCTTATTTTTTAAGTCAAATTAAAGCATGAATTTAATAAGTGTCAAAAGTATAACAATATAAAATGCTAATTTGCTTATTTCTATAAAATCTTATAATGTCTATAATATAGGACTACAATATGAAATATCAAATAATCTCACGAGTATAACTATTAAATTGTTTTAAAAGTTATGATAATAAATATTGTGAAGTAATGAAAATAATGATTGTTAAGTTTTACATTAAAGAATATGATTGGATTGTTAACTGGCATATTTATTATTTTATGATAAAAATGGAGAAGTAGGAGAAATCCTCAAAAAATAAAAAATAAATAAATAGAATTTTTAGCCCACGATTACAACAAAGATGAAAAACTCAAGAGACTTAAGACATTATTATCTAGATTATAGTGTTATTCAAAACTTAAAGGGAGGATTTATAATTGAAAATTCATGAAAAAAATATATTTAAATATCTTTAAGGAAGTAAAAGGTAAAAAAAATAATTATTATGTCCAACAAAGTCATAAATTACTATTTTTAACCACGAGAAATTACAAACTACAAAATTTAGAAATTCATATAAATACAAAATAAAGAGAGCACATATGAACAAATAAATAATGTAACATCATTCTTACGATCTTAATCATGAAAAATAGAATAAAAAAATACAAAATTAATACATAATCTTCCGAACTCTTATTGACATCCGCTCACACAAACCTATCACTATTTAGTGGTCTTTATTTTATTTTTTGAATCAAAGTAAAATATGAATATAATAAGTAAAAAAAACATAACATAAAAGTGTGATTATTTTTACAATATCTTTATCTATAAAACTATAATATGAATATCAAATAATTCTTTCCTCACAAACATAATTCATTTAGGTTTTTGAGGTCATGCATCAGCTTCTTGTTATTTTGGTTGAATGAGTGTGAGCAAAGGGGAAAGTGTCATATCACCTATTAAAATCTTAGAAACTATAGTCTCTTAATCTTTCATTTTCTCAAGTGTCTTTAACTTTTTTCTATTTATATTAGTATTTTATTGCACAATAAATTATCATTAAATTTATAAAAATGACTTTTGAGTTTTCTAAACTGAAAAAAGATGTGGATAATTAACAAAATGTAATTAAAGAACAAAATTAGGTTTTCTAATATATTAATAAATAGAAAAAAATGTCAAAAATTTTAAAAAATAAATAGGATAAATATTATTCTGGACTTTAAAGGCATGCCACATTACTTTTCTTAAGTTTAGCTTTATATGTAGTGATAAATTTAGTCTTAATAAGCAAAAAAATTGAGATGGATCGATATAGTAATATTTTTCTGAAGCTCAAATATTTGAAAACGATATTAAAATATACAATCATTCCCTTTTGATTATCATTCAAATATTAGGTAAATAATAACAACAATAACAATTAAAGAAAATATTTTCTTCATCAACATATTTTTATGCAGACAGTAAACAAATACTCAATTGAAATAATAAAAAGTCATGAAAATAAGGATTAAACATTTCTAAATTATTCTCACAAAATATTTTTAATTTTCATCAAACTATCCATAAAACTAACACAGACTTATAGAATGAATTAAATCATTTGTAATAATAGAAAAAGAATCAGAATGTTAATACATGAAATATACACACGAATGTAACATTTTTTCTAATTATATTTGAATAGCTTAATCGTATCTTACATATTATCTTTCAAGTTAAAAATTCATTCAATTATAATCATCTCTTTGCGCCTATAATTACAAATATGAATAAACAAAAATGGGAGTTGATTTAACTTGAAAAAAATATATAATTAATATTGAGGATAAAATAAATTTAAAAATTCTTTTTATAATATATTAAAACTGACAATTAAGCATTAAAAATCTAGTTTTAGAATATTGAATAAATAAAAGTGATTAGACAAAAAAGAATGTAATAATAATCAGTAATAATCGACAATAATATATTCACGAGAAAAATGATAACGGCTAATAAATATGTATTTAATAGGTAATAAGTAGGTATATAATACAACAATTAATGAGTACATAAAAGTAGGTCTTTGTTAGTGGGTAATAAGTAGAGAGTAACGTATGAATGAGAGTTGCAATATATATTTTTTAAAGACAAGTGATATGATAAGTCTTGTAATTATGACCAATAGAATATGGAGTACAATTAAAGAACTATTGATAAATCTATTTCTAATAAAGATAATCTCATGCTTAAGACCTAAATACTTTGAACCTATTATTTGTATATGCTATTTCATCTCCTAATCAAATATCTTTAATATATCCAATAACAATATATTATTCATCGTTCATCTTAATTTTATGTGTCTAACATATTCAAATTTACTGATCTGACAAATTAAAATTTAAATAAATTCAAAATTTTATATCTTCAAAATATGATTTTTAAAATTAAGGACAACCAATCAAACCATTTCATTTTATTCTTAGATGGTCATGTTAGTGTCCCAAAAACTAATTTGGTCCTTTGCAAAATAAAGAAAATTGCAAAAAAACATCCAACCCCTAATTTGTTGCTGATTAAAAATTAATGTCCCACTAAAATAATTTAATACAAACCTTATCTAAATTAGTTGCCAGTCTTATTGCTTTCAAAAGACACCCACATCCACCTGACATTTCCTTATATTATAAAAAGGATGTTAATAATAATTTATATATTTAACCCTCTATGGCAAACATTACTGCATTAAAAAAAGTTTCTTTTACTTTGATTGGATATTGTTTTTATTTGGCACATTGCATAAAGTTGAGATTAATTACCTAATATGTGCTAAGAGCCAAATGATACATACTACAGTCCTTATAAAATGTTCATGTACCATATACTATTTTTATTTATGTATTACTTTTGACGTTTGGAAGAGAAAAATGACATATTTTGAAAAAATAATTAAAAATTAAAATTGTGTTTATTTAACTTTTAATAAATACACTCTCTTGAAAAACTAGTCAAACTAATTTTTTTTCAAACTTAAAACTTATCTTCAATTTGTATTTTATTTTTTAAAAAATAAGTACGATGTCTAATCAAATATAATTTTCTTTAAAGAAAAAAATTTCACATTGAAACGAGTTCTAAGATTAAGAGCTTGTTTGGCATTACTGCTAAAAATTATTTTTGAAAAAATATTTTGTAAATTAATCAGAAAAAAGTTTTTTTTTTTCAAAACAAACATCACTCAACCTTTTTTCAAGTTGAAGATCACTTTTAACCTGTATTTCTAATATTTAGAAAAAATAATTTTTAGCAATGACTAAGAAAGTAATCTCTAAAATTAAAGGTATTCGTAGTTCGGTAAACTTACCAAGGGCTATAGTTATAATAATCCTCTGATTCAACAACCACTTCAACCATTTTTGAGCACTTCATATCTTTTCAAAAAGCTTATCCATAATATCTATTTAAAGAATAGTCTAGTCCAATATTGCTTGTCCTTAAAATATCATATATGCACTACATAGCAATTTGCTTTGTTTGTATTACAAAGAAAAATGAAAAAAAGACGAGTCTATATAAACACAAATGAACTAATTTTAACTGCCTTTTTTTAAAAAAAAAAAAACTCTATAAACAAGCTTTAAAATAATTTTGGCTTGAAATTATTTTTAAACACGTAAAAATTGTTCAATTACACAAACATTCCAATTATATTTAGTAATTCTCTCTATTGGAAGAAATAATTTTCCAAATCACATATTGTCTTATTTATTAATAATTTCATACATAGGGAGAGAGGCGAGAAGAGAGACGAGCGAGACAGGAGGGAGACGAGTGAGAGAGTTAGAATCCCAAATGCATACAAATCACACTAAATACATTATTTAGGGTACCAAATACATTCCACATACATTATGAAACATAGATACATAGCGAGAGAAAAGATAGGCGAACAAGGGAGTTAATGCATCCTAGATACATGAGAATCCACATACACACATTACATCTAAAATAAATCACTAAGTTTTTATTTTATGTATCGAAGTACATATATTTGAACGTGACAAATAATTTCAAAAAACTCATAAAAAGACACGTAATTAAATCCGAACTAATGGAATTTATATCATTTACCCTTAACAATGCTAATCCAAATGGGCCCTTAACATGATCAACCAAAAAAAAAAAAAAGAAAGTCCACTAACCCATTCATCACGTCATCACTCCACTAACCCCCGCACCCCCACCCCACACAAAATACTACTCCATGAACTCCACTAGAATCATCATCAACATATATACAGAATATATGAATAGTACAGGTCAAATAACAAATAATTACACAAATATCATAATAATTATTTTTTATTATAATTTTTAACGAGTGTTTGGATTTAGTTTTGGGATATTGTTTTTAGATTTGTTCCAAGTTAGCTTTTGTTTTGCTGTTGAAAAATATTTATAAAACTCTAAAACGTTTTTGACGTATACATTGATTGAATTAATATATTGAAACCGATTAAAATATGGAATAAATATACTCTCTTATCAGAAAAACAATTAATAAAGAGTTAAAAGTTTGTTTTGGCGAGAAAATCCACTGATTGTAATTCATTAATCACAATCTTATAAATTATCGGAGTTTAAACTTTATTTAGTGATGATGTAACTTGTAAGTTATATTTACACAATCAAAGTACTTAGAAAATAGTTATATATATATAATTCTACAAATAAATATTAATTGGTAATCTACTTAAAGTTAGGCATATAATATCGAAAAATTAATTACCGAATCAAATCAAGAATTCTGATAATTAGGTATTCAATATAAGATACAATATATTTGGAGTAAAATTTTAGAATTACGATATGTAGGTTTGAATTCAATAGAGATATTAGTACCGTCTGAGGGTGCATTGGTTCTCCATTTAATTGGCTGGGGTGCACTGAATCTAATTTCTTGGATCAAATATCATCGTTTTAGAGTGCATTGGTTCTCCATTTAATTAGTTGAAGTGCACTGAATTTAATTTCTTGGCTCGAATATCACGGTTTAGGGTGCATTGGTTCTCCATTCAATTGTTGTGTTGCACTAAATCTAATTTCTTGGCTCAAATATCACCGTGTTAGGGTGCATTAGTTATGTTAATTAGTTTTCTTGATATTTTTTTACTTGTTGATCTTCAATCATGTCGTGTCTTCACATAAAAAGCATAAATAATTAGAGCAACCTATTAAATTTATAATATAACTGACTCTAACTTCAATATTGTATTATCGAATATCATCGAAACAAAATTCAGTTTATCGACTAACGAATTACTCCGTCCCTTTTTAGTTGTCCACTTTAGAAATGACACACAGATTAAGGCAACAATGATTAGCACAGTGAAGTTACAATTTTACCCTTATGACAACTTTTCACTTCAAAATTACAACCACTTATTTGAATTCAAGTGAAATAAATTAGAGGGAAACAACATACACTTTTACAATTTTCAAGAAGTGTAAATAAGGGTATAATAGGAAAAAATTTGTTGTCCTTTCTTGATTTGTCAAAATGGACAACTAAATAGGGGCAACTAAAAAAGGAAATATGGACAAGTAAATAGGGACGGAGGGAGTACCAAATTGGAATTTGAGAATTCGATATTTAATATCTTCTTTTAACTACAAATTATCAAAATCAAAGTTTAAAATTCGATATTTAATATCTATATTTTACTACCGATTACCGAATTTGAGATTAGTTAAAGTATATAATTAACAACCTAATAAAATAGTAATATGCTCTAATAACTTAAAACTCCACCAATCCCACACACAAAAACCAATTGAAAAAAAAGATCCAAACAAAACATATTCACATTAAATTAAAAATAAAATAAAGCAAACAACAAATACAAAAAAAAACCAAAATCAAGCTACAATAAAGAATTATTATTGTGACTCCTCCTTTGCTTAATCCTATCAGTTTAATTAATTAATTAAAGAAAGCATTTAACGTGAATAATAATCCACGTCATTATCCATCTTATTAAATAAGCCAGTCAACGTCGGTGTTGTGTCCACATCAGCATCCGAGTTGGACTCGCGTCCAAACAAAAAGGACACAGAACGGAACATGTAGGGGCTAAGTTGTCATTTTCAACGACCTACCCTTGCTTTATAAGACACAGAGTCACCACGATACTCATTCGTTTTATCGATTTTCTCTCTCTACAAATCACAGTCTTCACCCCTCACTTGTTTTCTCTCTCTATCTCTCTTAGTACTTTTTCTGCCGTTTTTTTTATTTTCTGTGTACGTTTTGGGTGCTGTGGTTACTGGAGAGAACGGAATTTGGCTTTTACGGCGGCGACGTCTTTTGAGGTAACGATCGGATTAGGGTTTTCAGGTTTTATTGTTTGTTTTCTGCTTCTGCTGTTAGGTTACTTCTGTTTGTATTTGTGCTTAGTTTGTGGTGTTTTGGTTGGATAGATCTGTTCTGGTTGTGTATTCGGGTTAGTTTTTTCGTCGATCCGGGGTTTTAGTTGTGAGTTTTACTCTGTGAGTTTTTCATTACTGTTGTTGTCGTTGAGTTTACTTCATGATCAGATCTTTTAGGTTTTCACGTTTAGTCGCTAGCGTTGCTGTTTGTGTTTTTACAAATGTATTTTAAGTTTAAGTTGGTGATAGAGTGAACTTTTTGCTAGGTTTTTTTTCTTTCCTTTTTTGTACTCTTTTGTGTTTTTGAAAGGCATGTAGGTTCTTTGGGTTTTGATGTTGGTATTTTTTTGGTTATGAGGACTTTAGTTGTATACGCATTAAAGTTTTGAAGAGATGTGGTTGCTCTCTGTTTTAACATGTCTGAATGTTTTTCGATCATTGTTGTTTGACATATTGTAGGTGATAAGATGGTGAGGAAGAGGAGAACTGAGTTACCTGGTTCAGGTGAGAGCTCTGGGTCTCAAGAAACTGTTGGGGGACAGGGTCGTGGCCAGTATCGACCCCAGCAGCAACAACAAGAAGGTGGATACCAAGGTGGAGGACAGGGTCGTGGCATGCGTCCACCACCCCAGCAGCAACAACAGCTAGGTGGCTACCAAGGTGGAGGGCAGGGTCGTGGCCAGCGTCCACCCCAGCAGCATCAACAAGAAGGTGGCTACCAAGGTGGTGGACAGGGTCGTGGCCAGCGTCCACCCCAGCAGCTACAACAAGAAGGTGGAGGAAGAGGTTGGAGGCCACAACAGGGAGGATATGGTGGCCGTGGTAGTGGAGGAGCTCCACCACGTGGAATGGCCCCTCAGCAGTCATATGGTGGACAGCCTGAATACTATCAGCAAGGCAGAGGGACTCAGCAGCATCAACAACGAGGTGGAGGACCACCCCAGCAACATGGTGGCATAGGTGGCCGTGGAGCACCTTCTGGTGGGCCTTCTAGGCCACCAATTCCCGAGCTGCACCAAGCAACCACACAGACTCAACATCAAGCTGTAATGACTACTCAGCCCATACCTTATGGAAGACCAGCTGACACATCCATGGAAGTGGGTTCCTCATCTGAGCCCCCTGAGATGTCAACTCTTCAAGTGACACAACAGTTCCAGCAACTGGCTGTGCAGCCAGAAGCAGCTGCAACCCAAACAATTCCACCTGTGTCTAGCAAATCACTAAGGTTTCCGCTGCGTCCAGGGAAGGGAAAGTTTGGTCAGAGTTGCATAGTGAAAGCCAATCACTTCTTTGCGGAGCTACCTGACAAAGACTTGCACCAGTATGATGTGAGTGCTCAAACTTAGTATCGTATTGTTCTATCATGGCATATTTTATGTTGTCCCATTGATTTTTTTATTTTTTTGGGGTTAAGGGTCCTGTGGTTTGTCACATCTATTGTTAATCATTATTTAATGAATTTCAGGTCACCATTACTCCTGAAGTATCTTCACGCGGTGTCAACCGTGCTGTCATGGCACAGCTGGTGCTTCTTTACCAAGAATCTCATCTTGGAAAGAGACTTCCAGCTTATGATGGAAGGAAAAGTCTATACACTGCAGGGCCCCTTCCATTTGTTCAAAAAGAGTTCAAAATCACTCTTACTGATGATGATGATGGGCCTGGTGGTGCCAGGTATATACGGCTGCAGTGTCAAATAGTTGCTTGTTCAGTTTATAGCAATTCTGATGTTTGTCTTTTGGTTATTTATTGAAACAGGAGGGAAAGGGAATTCAAAGTTGTGATCAAATTTGCTTCCCGTGCTGATCTTCATCACTTGGGGATGTTTTTAGAAGGGAGGCAGGCTGATGCCCCCCAGGAGGCGCTGCAAGTTTTGGATATTGTGCTTCGTGAGTTGCCGACATCTAAGTAAGGTTTTTTTTTAATGCAATACATATTTCTGTAGTTTTTGTTCATTGTGATGATGATGTACAGAGAAAAATGTTTATTTATGAATATCATTTTTATATATTTCAATAATTTGTTGGATGTCAGGTATTGTCCCGTAGGTCGTTCTTTCTATTCTCCTAATTTAGGGAGACGGCAACCATTGGGCGAGGGTTTAGAGAGTTGGCGGGGTTTCTATCAAAGCATTCGCCCCACACAAATGGGATTATCATTGAACATTGGTATATGGAGTCTTGACTTTTTCTGGAGCTGTGTTGTTTTCTATTTTCTTTGAAGTTTTACTTCTGAAAACTCCCTACAGCAATTTAAATAATCATATGTTCAATTTTGTGCATCAATGTACAGATATGTCTTCCACTTCATTCATCGAGCCATTGCCGGTCATTGATTTTGTGACACAGCTTCTGAACCGTGATGTGTCATCTAGACCACTGTCTGATGCTGACCGTGTAAAGGTGAACTTTTGTATTTTTTTGTTAGTAGAATGTTCTAAAGTTTTGGTCATTGTTTAGAGGTTTGTCTTCCTTTTCATCTAGTTATAGCGTGTAGCAGATTGTACTTTCTAGATATGTTGTGTCACTTTGGTAACATGCTTCGTGGTTAATGTTTCTTATCTGACATTGTAATTGATGATGTTGAGCTGAGCTGCAGATAAAAAAAGCACTGAGAGGTGTGAAGGTGGAGGTTACTCATCGTGGAAATATGCGGCGGAAGTACCGCATTGCCAATTTAACATCTCAAGCAACAAGAGAGTTAACGTATGTGGGCCTAGTTTTAGTTATTTGAGAACTTTTGTATTAAGTCATATTATGTGTAGCTGCAAACAGTGGTGTTTCTACATGCTGCCTTTTCATTTTTTTGTAAAAATTTCTTTGATTTTTTCTTGGTGCTGATCCTTATTTTTCTCTTTGTTTTCCCTTTTGTTTTGTGGTAGCTTCCCTGTTGATGAAAAGGGTACTTTGAAATCTGTAATTGAATATTTTCGAGAAACTTATGGGTTTGTAATTCAGCATACCCAGTGGCCTTGTCTGCAAGTTGGAAATCAGCAGAGACCTAATTACTTGCCAATGGAAGTTAGTGCCTCTCTTTTTGAAAACTAGTCGTCTTTGATTATCTTATCAATTCTCTAAGCTAAACATATATCATGGTGCAGGTCTGCAAGATTGTAGAGGGACAAAGGTACTCAAAGCGCTTGAATGAGAAACAGATCACTGCACTTCTGAAAGTGACGTGCCAGCGTCCCCAAGATAGGGAGCGTGATATTCTTGAGGTTAGATCTCTGCCTCTTTTATTTATTTATATGTTTGTGGAACATATATTTGGATTGTGTTGTAGTTGACTACTTGATTGTCTGCTTTATATTTTAATATATATTTGTACAATGACTGCTGTGTGTTAAATTAATTGTTATTGGTGCTTGCTATTCTGTTTCTAAGTTGCTGCACTTCATGTTAATTAGTGTTTTTTGTTCTGGTATAAATGCATGTTGGTTTGTATGTTTATTAGGAGTGACACAATGCGTCAATGTGATGAGTTGGTGAAAAAAGAGAACTTGACTATGAGTATCTAATTTATATTTGTGATTTATAGCTGCATGGGTGTGGTTATGTAGTTAGGGAATTTAATTTGTTAGAAGTGGTGATTTTGATACAAGTTAATATAATGATGTGCTAATGTCCTGCTTTGCTATGAGCTATTAGTGAACGATTGCTTGTTTTTAATCCTGTTATGATCCTATTCCATCTTTGATTTGTATTGTCCTCCTCCCTTGTTGTTTCATTATTATGCACAATGTGAAAAATAATGTTAGATCTCTTTTAGGCTATGCATTTGTCACGATCGCTGATAGAAGATTTCTTCAAGGCTATACAATTGTCATATGTTGTGTTAGAGCTTGGAAAATAATTTCTGGTTGCTGTGTCTTGATTTATTAGGGAGATTTATAATCAGTTCATGACAATGATATTTTGGTTATAAAATTTCACTTCAATTTATTTTCCTTTCTCTGTCAGACTGTGAAGCATAATGCCTATGCTGAGGACAAATATGCCAAGGAGTTTGGTATTAAGATTAGTGACAAGTTGGCACAAGTTGAGGCTCGTATTTTGCCTCCACCTTGGGTAAGTTAGCCTCTCTTCACGGCTTTCTACAGTTTGATTTGTGCAGTGAAGGAGTTTTAGTTAGGATTGGATAATGAGTGTATTTTCTGCAGCTTAAATATCATGATAATGGCCGAGAAAAAGACTGCCTGCCACAAGTTGGCCAATGGAACATGATGAACAAGGTAGCTGCTACTTTTGACACTGTTTAAGTTTCATGTCTTTTGTTTGGTTTTAGTTTCTATTCAGTTAATTTGCAACTATTGGTGCGTATCAGTAGAAAGCCTGTGTTGCATTTCGCTTTTATTATTTGTATTCAATGAAAACACCCGAGGTTTATTTTTTAGTATAGACTATCCCGGCGGTTGTCATGAGACTGTTTTTCTTTGTTTTGCTATGCCTAAAATAGTATCCCTTACTACTGACAGAAAATGGTTAATGGAGGAACAGTTGCCAATTGGATCTGCATTAACTTTTCTCGCAATGTGCAAGACAGTGTTGCGCACGGGTTTTGTTCTGAGCTTGCACAAATGTGTGGAATATCTGGAATGGTAAGTACCCACATTGCAGTCTTTCTTTTCTTTGTAAGTACTTGGTCTCTAACTTAATATTTGATGTTACTATCTTGCTTTTTAGAACTTCAATCCGAATCCTGTTCTGCCTCCTACAAGTGCACGCCCTGATCAGGTTGAGAGAGTCTTGAAAACTCGATTTCATGATGCCATGACAAAGCTGCAGCCGCTATCGAAGGAGCTCGATCTCCTGGTCGTTATCTTGCCAGACAATAATGGATCTCTTTATGGTATAAATGACCAAGATGGGACATCTTGTGATCTATAGCAGAATTTTGGATTATGCAGTGGCTGAATTTTTTATTCTTGACCAGGTGACCTGAAACGAATTTGTGAGACTGAGCTTGGAGTTGTCTCACAGTGCTGTTTGACAAAACATGTATTTAAGATGAGCAAACAGTATCTAGCCAATGTAGCACTGAAAATTAATGTGAAGGTGGGAGGAAGAAACACTGTGCTAGTTGATGCAATATCTAGGCGAATTCCCCTTGTCAGCGACCGTCCTACAATCATTTTTGGTGCAGATGTCACCCATCCCCACCCTGGAGAGGACTCGAGCCCATCCATTGCTGCGGTAGGATTTTTGAGCACTTTGTTTTTCAGTTCGTTGACCAAATTTTATCTAGGTTAGGAAATGTGAAATAATTTGTCTTTGCAGGTGGTTGCTTCTCAAGATTGGCCTGAGATTACAAAGTATGCTGGTCTAGTTTCTGCTCAAGCCCATCGGCAAGAGCTTATTCAGGATCTGTACACGACTAGGCAAGATCCTGTTAAAGGGACTGTGTCTGGCGGCATGATTAAGTATGATAATTTTATTGCTATCTTTTTTCTAGTATTTCTGTGTACTTGAGTTTTTAGCTGTTTGTGTCTCCCTTTGGTTTTTGAGAGAGGATCAATCTTTTCTTATTATGATATTCTAACTTTTCGTGTTCATGTTTCCTATTTATGATTATTCAGGGACTTACTTATCTCCTTCCGAAGAGCTACTGGGCAAAAACCTCAGAGAATCATTTTCTACAGGTATTGTGATATAATGCCCTGACAAGTGCAGTACGAATTACTTCTCCTCCTTTGGCTTAACTGAAATACTTTTTCCTTCAGGGATGGTGTTAGTGAAGGGCAATTTTATCAAGTTCTTCTTTATGAACTTGATGCGATCCGCAAGGTATGTTCATTTTTGTTATTTATACTAGTCTTTTTTTAGTTCTAGATGTTGTGTTAAATTTCATTTTTTATTTACTTTTATCTCCAACAAATATTGAATTGACTTGAGTTGAATCTCAGGCATGTGCATCATTGGAGCCAAATTATCAGCCTCCAGTTACATTTGTTGTGGTTCAGAAACGACATCATACCAGACTTTTTGCCAATAACCACCGTGACAGAAATGCAGTTGACCGGAGCGGGAACATTATACCTGGTAAGTGTTTTTCTAACTTCTACTTTGGACATCTTGTACTTGATTTTGAATCTTATTGTCAAAACATAACTGTACAGGTACTGTTGTTGACTCGAAGATTTGCCACCCAACAGAGTTTGATTTCTATCTTTGTAGTCATGCTGGCATACAGGTGAAAGTTTTGTATCATGTATAACCATGATGGTGGTTGAAGTCAAGACGAACTGTAATTATAACAGATGTTTTGGTTCTGTAGGGTACGAGTCGTCCAGCTCATTACCATGTTCTATGGGACGAGAACAAGTTTACGGCTGATGGACTGCAGTCTTTGACAAACAACCTGTGCTATACGTAAGTGTACTTCTGAATTCACCGGGTTGTTCTGGATATGTTCCTACTGAACCCATTCTGATTGTCTTTATTCCTTTTTTTAGATATGCAAGGTGCACACGTTCAGTCTCCATCGGTATGCCCTTACACACTTGTTTATAAATTTCTTCGACATTTACTCAATTTATTTTGAGTCTCCCTTTTTATTTACTTCTCCCAGCAATGACTTGTTCATCTTAATATGTTAGTGAATAATATAGTTTTATTGCTCTGTCAGTTCCCCCGGCCTATTATGCACATTTGGCAGCTTTTCGTGCTCGATTCTATATGGAGCCTGAGACATCTGACGGTGGATCAGTAACAAGCGGAGCTGCTGGCAGAGGGGTTGGTGCAGGAGCTGCTGGAAGGAACACACGAGCACCAGGTGCTGGTGCTGCTGTTAGACCTCTTCCTGCTCTCAAGGATAATGTGAAGAGGGTCATGTTCTATTGCTAGAGTCTCAACAAACAAAAGCTTCCTTGAAGACTTCATTTGGCATATGCATGCTTTGGAGCCATTCTTGACTCCGCTATTTAGGGCTTAGCATGCCTGTTTGGTTTTTGTGTTTTGCTATTAAACCTAATTTTATCTGCTTGACTTGCCCTAATATTTGTGACAATGATGCCAGAAAACTATTTAGAGTTTGTGGTTTTGAGCCGCCCTCCCAGATTGTAATAATCGTTCGGAGCACGCTGGTGTTCTCCACGGCCCATGTAATGATGAATACAATGCAAGTCTATGCTTGTTTTTAATATGTTGTTCCAATTTGGGTCTTGCGTTCATGTATCAATTTGCTTCAGCTGTTTCACCCCCCCTCTCCTCAAAGCTTCCAACTGAATATTCAATTATGTCGTGATAAAACTTTGAATCTAAGTATGTTTATAATCTATTTTGATTTATTACATCATTTTCGTTAAATTGTAGGTGGGGATCTAATGGGTGCTGGTTTTTGCTATTCTTTTGGCTTCAAATAATCTATTGTTTTGTTCTTTCAATGTTATTATAGCTCTAGTTACAACATTTTAACAGTAATGTCCATCTCTAATGTGACTCTCAAATAAGACTTAAGATATAGCATACGCAATATTACTTCGTGAAAGTGAAGAGTAGGGCAGGTGAAGTTTTGCTCGTAAACTAGGAAAAGAATAAATCCCAGCAAAGACAAGTCGATGAAATGTTGGAAGCACTTGAAACACAAAACCAAAGATTTGATGGTATACAAAAGTGGAATTCTTTACTTTTGTCTCCATATTTCTTCTTGCCACTTTTGGCACAAACTTGCACCATGGAATTTCTTTATCTTGGCTTCTACACTCCCTCATTGGCTGATATCATATTCCCTTTTCATGCGTCTTACTTTCTCCTTTCATTCAACCTTTCCTTATATAAAGCATTTTGCAACCATCATTTGTAACAAGACAAAGCATCAAGGACCCTCACAGCAAGTTTCAACCTACTTTCTTCGTTGAACTCGTAATCATAATGGCTACTACACCAGTTGCTGATAGCATGCCTGATGCTTTGAAACAAAGCCGATATCATATGAAGAGATGTTTCGCTAGGTGAACACCTTTCTTGTTCCTTTTTCTCCACTCTACACGTTTATTCCAAATGCTAACTAGTTTGTTGTTTTTTTGCTTCATTATTGGATGTGAAAGGTTCATTGCTACGGGAAGTAGGCTGATGAAGTTGAAAAATTTAATGGAAGAAATAGAAAATACTATTGAAGACAAGGCAGAAAGAACCAAGGTCTTGGAGGGTTCACTTGGACAAACTCTGAGTTCCACACAGGTCAGCACCATTTACCAAACATAACTGAGGAAAAAAAAACAAAATCAAAGATTGACTGCAAGGCTTAATGATTTTCTTTGAAATTTTCAGGAGGCAGCTATTGTGCCACCTTATGTTGCTTTTGCAGTAAGGCACAATCCTGGTTGCTGGGATTATGTCAAAGTTAACGCGGACAATCTCTCTGTGGAAGCTATTTCACCCAAGGAATATCTCAAATTCAAAGAAATGATCTTTGATGAGGAATGGTAAGGGGAGATTGTATCATTGTAAAGACACACTTTTGTAACATTCAAGATTATGTTTGATGGTTGAATGTATAATCAGGGCAAAGGATGATAATGCACTGGAAGTAGATTTTGGTGCTTTTGACTACTCTCATCCTCGGTTAGCCCTTTCTTCTTCTGTCGGAAATGGGCTTAACTTCGTCTCAAAAGTTATGTCTTCAAAGCTAGGTGGAAAGCCAGAGGAAGCTCAACCTTTGCTTGATTACTTACTAGCTCTTAGTCATCAAGGAGAGGTATGAAAATCAAAAATTAAACTTTCTTTCCTCTTGAGGAATGATATAATGAGATGTAAATATTGAAACTTTGCAGAATCTAATGATCAATGAGAATCTGAATAGTGTCTCTAAGCTTCAAGCAGCACTGATAGTAGCTGAAGTTTTTGTATCTTCGTTCTCCAAAGACACACCGTATAAGAACTTTGAGCATAAGTAAGCTTCTCATATGCTTCCATTATGATACGCGATTTACCATGAATATGCTGTCTTTTGATTCTTTATGTTTATGAAAAATCTAGGCTCAAAGAATGGGGATTTGAGAAAGGATGGGGAGACAGTGCCGGAAGAGTAAGAGAGACAATGAGACTGGCTTCTGAGATACTCCAAGCTGCGGATCCCATAAATATGGAATCCTTTTTCAGCAGGCTTCCTACTACATTCAACATTGTTATCTTCTCCATTCATGGTTACTTTGGTCAAGCAGATGTTCTTGGTTTACCCGATACTGGAGGCCAGGTCTACATTACACAACAATTGATCTCCTTTCCCCTCAAGTACATTTAGCGACACTTGCATTGTTGACATCACATTTGTATTTAACAGGTTGTTTATATTCTGGATCAAGTAAGAGCTTTAGAGGAGGAAATGTTACGAAGAATCAAGCAGCAAGGCTTACACATGAAGCCCAAGATTCTTGTGGTAAGTTATGCAAAGTTTTGAAGATCAGTGAGGAGATTAAGATGATCGAGATCATTGATTCTTGCTTCCATGATGTATGCAGGTCACTCGCCTCATACCAGATGCTCGAGGGACAACATGCAATCAGGAAATGGAGCCTATACTAAACTCATCCCATTCACACATCCTGAGAATCCCATTCAGGACAGAGAAGGGCGTTCTTCGCCAATGGGTTTCTCGGTTTGATATCTATCCTTACTTGGAGAACTATGCCAAGGCAAGTGTGCTAGAAGAACTTTTCACCTATCCATACGTTTTATTCTGTATTTTAAGCTAACCAGTTTGAGTTGTCACATATTATCTCACCAGGATGCTACCGCTAAGATACTTGAGCTCATGGAAGGTAAACCAGACCTCATAATTGGAAACTACACTGATGGAAACTTAGTGGCATCTCTATTGGCCAACAAGCTTGGAGTTACTCAGGTTCCACAATTGATCACTTTTGCTGCATTATTTTCTTGATGATTAAATGGAAAGATCTTACAAAATGATAAAACTTTAGGGTACCATTGCTCATGCATTAGAGAAAACAAAGTATGAAGATTCCGATGTCAAGTTGAAGGAATTTGATCCCAAGTACCACTTTTCTTGCCAATTTACTGCTGATTTATTGGCAATGAATGCTGCTGATTTTATCATCACCAGCACATATCAAGAAATTGCTGGAAGGTTAGCACCATCTCTTTCGGTATTTTTAGATAACTTAACGATTATACTGCATTGACCAGCACTAAAAGCCACTACTTTCCTACTTCAGCGAGACAAGGCCTGGACAATATGAAAGCCACACAGCATTTACAATGCCAGGGCTTTACAGAGTTGTTTCAGGTATCAATGTTTTTGATCCAAAGTTCAACATTGCCGCTCCTGGGGCTGAGCAGTCTACCTATTTCCCCTTCACTGAGAGAAAGAAACGATTTGTTAAATTTGGTCCTGCTATTGAGGAATTACTTTACAGTAATGAGGAAAACAATGAGCACATGTAAGCTAATTGCCTCATTTTCCTATTCTAAGCCTATTCCATTGCTTATACTGGATATTTGGAATTTATTGGAGATGTTTTGTGGAACAGTGGATTTCTTGCAGACAGGAAAAGACCGATTGTATTTTCAATGGCGAGATTTGATACAGTGAAGAATCTAACCGGCTTGACTGAGTGGTTTGGAAAGAATAAGAAGTTGCAGAACCTGGTAAACCTTGTTATTGTTGGTGGATTCTTCGATCCATCAAAATCAAAAGATCGAGAGGAGGCAGCTGAAATCAAGAAGATGCATGAATTGATTGAGAAATACAATCTCAAGGGACAAATGAGATGGATAGCAGCTCAAACAGATAAATATAGAAACAGTGAGCTATATAGGACTATCGCAGACACTAAGGGAGCTTTCGTTCAACCAGCTTTATACGAAGCATTTGGACTAACCGTTATTGAAGCAATGAACTGTGGATTGCCTACATTTGCTACAAATCAAGGTGGACCAGCAGAAATCATCGTCGATGGAGTCTCAGGTTTCCATATTGATCCTTACAATGGGGACAAGTCGAGCAATAAAATAGCTGACTTCTTTGAGAAATGCAAGGTTGATTCTATATATTGGAACAGGATATCGGAAGGAGGTCTCAAGCGCATTGAGGAATGGTAATAAACTAGTAATTAAAGATAAAAATGCTTTTCATCCTGTCTTCTCCATGATGTTTAAAATTGTTGCTTCGATGCAGTTATACATGGAAGATATACGCTAACAAAGTGTTGAACATGGGATCAATCTACGGATTCTGGAGACAATTCAACGTGGGGCAAAAGCAGGCTAAACAGAGATATTTTGAGATGTTTTACAATCCTCTCTTCAGGAAATTGGTAAGTTGTAAATGTTGATTACACTTACTAAGATCCACAAAAATGGAACCAAAAATATACACATTGACTATGTTACTTATGAAATTTCACAGGCTAATAACGTTCCGATCCCATACGAAGAGCCCTTGCCAGTTGCTCCATCAGATGCTACTCAATCTCAAGAACCAAAACTACCAGTTCCAGTCCCAACAGCTGTAGGAAAACTTCTGCCATTACCTACGTAAGTTCCCATCGCGATGCAACCTATGAATAACATATATATCTATGTGTAAAGTGCTAAACTTTCAAAAACATTAAATTTTGAACTCATGATCTCAAAAATACAATGTGTTCAATAACAAAGAGCTTTAAAGACTGACAACATTAAGTTTAAGTCTTGGATCCGCCTCTGCTACCTACATGTTTTTCTTAATACAAGGAAAAAAAGTTGATTATTATGCTTATCTTGATTCTTATGTTCAACACAGAATTTCACCTCAGAAAACAGAACAAAAAGAAGAAGAAAAGCAGGTTGATACAACTACATCAAGAACAGAAATCGCGCAGCAAGCTAGCCATTGGATTTGCCTATGTGTTTCTGCTTCAATCATCGTTTATGCTATGGTGAAATTGTACCGTATAATTGAATGATCGAAAAATTAATTAACAAGTTCTCAAAATGTCAATGAAATAAAAGGAAAATCATCAAAGTGAGAAAATTCTAGCCTATGTCTGGTTCAATTGAATGTTAACAGTGTTCTTGTACTGATGATCAATTACATTAATAAAAATTACCTGGCATTATGGTTGCATTACACTTAGATCAGATGGGAATATCATTTTTTTAAAAGCTTAACTTATATTTATATATTGATAACGTAAAAATATTGTCTATTGACTCGCAAGATGTTACATAGACTCTCTTCGCCTTTTGACATAGTTTGATTTGATACAGAGTTTTAAAAAGTTTTTTTTTTTTGAAATTTGTGGTCTAAAATAAGAGATTTTTCATGTTTGTATGACTTAAAAAAAGTACTCCCTCCGTCCAATAATAATTGTCCACTATACTATTTTGGGATGTCCAACAATATTTGTCCACTTTATGAAATCAATGGGTAATTTTACACTTAGTTTCTAATTTACCCATATCATTAATTATAGTCATTTCCTATTACATTTTTCAAGACATTATATTTATTATATTCAAAGGGTGATTAGTAAAATTACTCTTCTATTTATAGTTTCTTAAGAAGTGTGTAAAATTAATAGTGGATAAGTATTGTTGGATAGATGGAGTAGCTTTTAAATTAAAAAATAAAAAGTCAAACTGAAATGATTTTAAGTCAAAAATAAAAAGTAGGTAGAGATCTACTTTGGTTTTTAACTTTTTTAAAGCTCCCCAACTTATTTTAAGTCATTCTTGACTTATTTTAAGTTACTTTCATATTTGTCAAACACTTCCAAAAGTAAAAAACTGAATTAAAAGTAGGTTTAACCAACTTTTAAGTCAATTCAAATACCCTCTAAGTAAAATGAACATTTAAAAATTCAATTGTTATTAAATCTAAAAATGTGTCATTCTCTTTTAGACTGACTAAAAAAAATGATTCATATAAATCGAGATACGGGAATAACTTCTTGTTCTCCAAAATGAATATATTCTAAGATTTAATTTTAAACATCAATTAATAAGTAGTGTAAAAATAAAATAAAATAGGTATGTCAATTATTGAGAAGTACATATGAGTGGAGAGGGTATTAATTCATCATGATTCACGAGGAACAAAAATCATGAATCATAATTCATACCTCCATTTCTTCAGCAAGAAATAACAACCCCACTTAATAAATACTTGCCCATGCAGATAGTGGGGTGGGGTGGGCGTGGGGGGGCGGGGCGGGGGCAGGTTGAGCATGGTAAATGGATATACATTTTTTTGATACCGTGATCTTAGTATTGTGACATTTCATATGTATATTCAGTTTTCAGTATTTATAAAAATAAAATAAAATATCATTCCAAAATATAAAATATATATTACAATTCATATATAGTGGAGTATTATAATATTAATAAATTTATAAATTAATTAATTATTTAGACGTTGAAATTATAATACTAATTAAAAAATTTATAAATTGGTATTAGCACAAAACTTATTTATTCTTTAGACGTTGAAACTTTGACTAGTACTCTTTTTTGTATAATTGATTGACAAATAAAATTACTTGTTCTTTTAAAAAAAATATAAGATAAAATGAAGCATACTATCATAACCAATACCATATTTCAAAATATTGAAACTGAACTTAAAAATATAAAATTAATTTGATAGGATAATAATATAGTAATATTTTTTTTTTTTAAAAATCCAAAATTATTGAACCAATTTTTTTGATACATTACGATACAGTAGCATGCTCGTCCCTACATGCAGTAGCCTAGCAGTCGATCAATCACTCACATCACTCATCTGTCTCTAATGATGTTAGCTCAAACAATTTATTTGTGAATATTACAAAAAATCATTCAAATATATTTATATCATAATAATTCATCATTCCACACTTTTTTATAAGAATGACATATCTGAAACCACTCATATTGTATATGTTATACATATATAGCAAGCTGGACATGTTCCCTTTTGTTTTTTAGAAAAAAAGAAAGATACGTACAGTATCAAATTAAATACTACTCTGTCATATTCGATTTTTTTTTTTTAAAAAAAAAGAGCAAAAATTCTTGTATAAAAGATCGAAAAAAAACACGCAACTCCAACGACAAGAAAAAAGATCCAAAACAATATTGTAGTATGCCGACAGCAAATATATATTAATGAGACATGAATGAAGAAAATGCAGTTGGATGTCTTGATTGATACTGTCTGTTTCAATCGTTTCAATTAGTTCGACATATTTTGATAGTTCATGAAAATAAAAAAGACTTTTAAATTTTATAATTTTAAACATAGAATAAAAAAGGAAAATGATCATTAAAACAGATTAAAAAGGAAAGAAGATTAAATGAGAAATAGACTCATTGTTTTGCATTTACTTGTACTACTCACTCACCCTAATGAGTGTGAACGTCAGGCTTAATCAATATGGGCTTAAAATATTAAGCACATGCTTTATTTAATTCTCTTCCGAAAGAAGAAAATCTCGTATATTCAAATGTACTCCCTTTGTTTCTACTTATTTGTCCTTATTTCTTTTTTTTAGTTGTCCTTAATTAATTGTTCATTTTGACAAATCAAAAAAGGACAATAATTATTTATCTAGTATACCCTCAATTAATTACTTTGAAAAAAAATGTAGAACTTCTTGAAAATCTTATGTTTTTAATTCAACCACTTCATAATTAATAGATGTGAAATGATAAACTCACTGTGTCAATTATTGTTTTCTTAATAAGTGTGTCAATTTAAAAGTGGACAAATAATTAGGGAGAATGGGAGTATCAAAATCATTATTTGGTCTCTAAAATATACGAAAAATCTCTATCTGATCACCTAACATGACCAAAAAAATAAATATTATAACACTAAGGTGCGATTGAATCAATCACCATGAGATACACGTGAGTTGTGCAATTTTATTGATTTCAGTGAAGTGATATGCTCTTTAAATGTTGCTCATAATACAAGTATTACATATAATATTAGATACTCTAGACATTGATATTCTATATAAAGGAGATGTAGAAACCATATTTTCATCTCATAAGTTAAAAGACACTAGCTTTTAGTGCTATTTCACATTCTCACCGTCTATTAGTATATTTCTTGATCATGATGTCTACAGATTTTGGTAAAATTACTCGTGTGCACAATATACCAAAAGATGAGATGTCAAATTTAATCCGTTCAATTGCAGCAGAAAAGCATGAAGCTGGCCAGCCATTTTATATACTCGATTTATCCACAGTTGAGAGGCTTATGGACAAATGGAACCATTCTTTTCCCAATGTAAAACCTTTTTATGCTGTCAAATGCAACAATGAACCAGCACTTCTTACTAAACTAGCCAACTTGGGCGCTAATTTTGATTGTGCTAGCTTACTCGAGATTGACACTGTCTTAAATCTCGGAATTAGCCCAAATCAAATCATATTTGCTAATCCGTGTAAGGCTATTTCCCATATCAAACATGCAGCCGCTGTTGGGGTCAATTTCACTACTTTTGATTCTAAGCTTGAAGTTGACAAGATCAAAAAATGGCACCCACAATGCCGTTTGTTGCTCCGAATCAAAGCCCCTAGTGACAGCGGCTCCTTGCGCCCCCTCGGCAAAAAATTCGGAGCACTGCCCGAAGAAATTGAACCTCTCCTGCATTACGCTTGTAATGTGGCTGGTTTAAAAGTTGTAGGCGTGTCATTTCACGTTGGATCTATAGCGCAAGATCCCACCATTTATCGCGAGGCGATTGCCAATACAAGAGCCGTGTTTGATGTAGCTGATTATCTCGGAATTCCAAAAATGAAAATTTTAAACATTGGTGGTGGGTTTAGATCCAACCCGTTGTTCGAGGAAATAGCTAGTGTAGTAAACGAAGCAGTTCAAGATTATTTTCCCGATCCTAATTTAAAAATAATCGCGGAGCCTGGACGATTCTTTCCTGAAACGGCTTTTACTTTAGTCACACATGTGATTGGAAAAAGAGTAAGAGGTGAGAAAATAGAGTATTGGATTGACGAAGGGATTTATGGATCGTTTAGGCCAACACTGTACAACAGTTGCTTTGTGGGTATTAAGCCAATTTCAATGAAAGAATGTTGTGAAATACGCGAATCGACGATTTACGGACCAAGTTGTGACTCCCTTGATGCAGTGGCTGTGGACATAAAATTGCCTGAGCTTCAATTAGATGATTTGATAGTGTTCTATAACATGGGAGCATACTCAAAATGTGCAGGAACGAAGTTCAATGGATTTGATATGTTATCGACAACTACCTATCTTGTTAGCACCAATTCTACCTAAAATTATGTCATGAACAAAGAAAGAGTTGGAACTTGGAGCTAGGTATGCTTGTTATTTTCTTAATTCTCTACATGAATACTATGATCAAATAGTGCATTTAATTTGTTTCCAGTAATAAGTTGTATTTGTATTATTGTGAGAAAAGGACATGTCAAAACAGAATTTCACCTCAGAAAACAGAACAAAAAGCAGAAGAAAAGCAGTTTGATACTACTACTAACTTCATCAACAACAGAAATCGCGCAGCAAGCTAGGCATCGAATTTGCCTATGCGTTTCTGATTCAATCATCGTTTATGCTATGGTGAAATTGTACCGTATGGTTGAATGATCGAAAAATTAATTAACAAGTTCTCAAAATGTCAATGAAATAAAAGGAAAATCATCAAAGTGCGAGTTCAATTGAATGTTAATACTATTGTTGTACTGGTGATCAGTTGTATTAATAAAGGGATAAGGCTCAAATATGCCATCAAACTTTCAGAAAAGGTTTATCTATGCCATCCGTTAAAAGTTTCGCTCATTTATGTCATTCATGTTAAAGAAAATGTCCATTCATGCCATTTTTTTAACTCCGGTTTTACAAAACTATTTTTTACATTCCAAACAATTTTTAACACTTTTCTGAATGTTCAATAACATATTTGAGTCTTTTCCCATTAATAAAATTACCAGGCATTTTGGTTACATTATACATTCTATGACATGTTTTCACTTTGATAGTTAAGTGGCCGTGTAGACATTGAAATTTTAGGACTCTACAAGATGTGTTCAATTCGAGCTGGATTCTACAAGGAGTGTCCAAATCCAATTAGGATTCTTGGAGGTTACTCAGCCCTAAACCACAATTCATATTGCTAATATAAAGGGTACTATATTCCCTTTAAAAGGCATCTCAAACATTTCGTAAATTCATAAAATATTCATAACGAGATCAAACTCAAATCATCCTAGTTTGAGAAATACACGATCCTCGAATCATGGATAAATCTTATGATAGAAGAATCAAGGAAGGAACAGAATTGTACCCGCACTATTTATCAATAAAATCATGTTACTTCATATTTTATTTGTGATTGTAGTTTATTTTCTGTCACTTTAAAATTTGTTGCAAACAAGCTGCATTACAAGTGTTTGTTTCGCCAAATAATTTTGCTAGTTACTCCCTTCATCCCTATTTATGTGCCAATGTTTGACTGAACGATACAAATTTTAAAAAAGAATGAAATATTTTTGAAACTTGTATAATCTAAAACGAACTACAAACATTTACGTGACTATAACTCATCTCATTAAATATAAAATAAGTAGTTTAAAGAAAAATTGTTTCTAAATAAAAAAGTTTGATATTCTTTTTGCGATATATATATACAATAAAAAAGAATATACGACACATTAGGTTGCAAAAATCATGATTCACGAGGAACAAAAATCATGAATCATGCATCCATTTCCTGTAATAAATAGAAGTAGATATCCACAGTCCACACCCCAACATAAGAAATACTTGGAGATGGTCTTATTCGCACCACTGCGATACTCGACATGCAGTAGCCTAGCAGTCAATCACTCACATTAGTCATCTATATTAGGTAAAACAAATTAATGATATTTATAATATAACAGTTCATTATTAAACACTATTTTATAAGAATATTATCAAATCATTTAAAAGATATAATATAATAATTCATTATTAAAAACTTTTTCTTTAAGAAATATATAAAATTATTTTTAAAAATATTTATAATATAACACTTTTTTTTATAAATATAACTCAATCCGTCCAATTTTTATTAAGTTTTAATAGCGTTATTTGTTATTTTATAAGCTTTTATTACCTAATAAAATTATTATTTTTTCTTATTATAACTATATATAACATATAAAATCTAAAAAAAAAATTGAGAAGATTTCTCAATAATCAATTTGGGTTACATTTCAACCCAATTTTTAATGAGTTGAGCTAATAAAAGGACGGGTCAATAACCAACCCAAATCTAAATGAGTTGGGTTGAGTTGAACGAGTTGAATTTGATTTTGTCACCCTATCTGTACATGTAAGAAATAGTTGCATGGAAGCCTGGAAGGAAGCATCTTCTTATCATTTTTACAAAAAAATAATTAGTGAACACAATTGATAATTATATTATCTATTAGATACTTGTTACAGTAAAGACAATAATATAGACAACCAAATTTGGAAAAAAATGGCATTAACCTTTTAAAATACTTTCAATATGAGAAGTTTTAAAAAAAAGTGCCAAAATGTATTTTGCCTTTATTCCAGTAAAATAATTAGTTTCTAAAATAATAATACAAATTAAAAAGCACTCGAGAGAAAACGTGGCCGGGCTAGAGCACGAGAATGTTCCTCCAATTTTTTTGTTACAAAAAGCGTGACCTGATTTTGGGCATTCTATAACTATAAAATAAACGAGATTGATAATAAATTAAACACTACTCTACCCTTTCTCTTCTATTATCATGTTATTGTCTACAGCTCATGCTAAGACTCATGATCATGTCATGCCCAAAATACCAAAAGATGGGACGACGATGACGGATTTAATCCGTTCAATTGCCACTGATCAGAAGCATGAAGCTGGACAACCATTTTATATACTCGATTTATCCACAATTGAGAGGCTTATGGACAAATGGAACCATTCTTTTCCCAATGTAAAACCTTTTTATGCTGTCAAATGCAACAATGAACCAGCACTTCTTACTAAACTAGCCAACTTGGGTACTAATTTTGATTGTGCTAGCTTACTCGAGATTGACACTGTCTTAAGTCTCGGAATTAGCCCAAATCAAATCATATTTGCTAACCCGTGCAAGGCTATTTCCCACATCAAGCATGCAGCTGCTGTCGGGGTCAATTTCACTACTTTTGATTCTAAGCTCGAAGTTGACAAGATCAAAAAATGGCACCCACAGTGTCATTTATTGCTCCGAATCAAAGCCCCTAGTGATAGTGGCTCGTTGCGCCCCCTTGGGAAAAAATTCGGAGCACTGCCCGAAGAAATCGAACCCCTCCTACATTACGCTTGTAATGTGGCTGGTTTAAAAGTTGTAGGCGTTTCATTTCACGTGGGATCTATAGCACAAGATCCCACCATTTATCGCGAGGCGATTGCCAATGCAAGGGCCGTGTTTGATGTAGCTGATTATCTCGGAATTCCTAAAATGAAAATTTTAAACATTGGTGGTGGGTTTAGATCCACCCCGTTGTTCGAGGAAATAGCTAGTGTAGTAAATGAAGCAGTCCAAGATTTTTTCCCCGACCCTAATTTAAAAATAATCGCGGAGCCTGGGCGATTCTTTCCTGAAACGGCTTTTACTTTAGTCACACATGTGATTGGCAAAAGAGTTAGAGGTGAGAAAATAGAGTATTGGATTGACGAAGGGATTTATGGATCGTTTAGGCCAACACTGTACAACAGTTGCTTTGTGGGTATTAAGCCAATTTCAATGAAAGAATGTTGTGAAATAGGCGAATCGACGATTTACGGACCAAGTTGTGACTCCCTTGATGCAGTGGCTGTGGACATAAAATTGCCGGAGCTTGAATTGGATGATTTGATAGTGTTCTATAACATGGGTGCATACTCAAAATGTGGAGGAACAAAGTTTAATGGATTTGATATGTTATCGACACCTACCTATATTGTTAGCACCAATTCTACCTAGAATTATATATGTCCAGAACAAAGAAAGAGTTGGAACTTGGAGCTAGCTATGCTTGTTATTTTCTTAATTCTCTACATGAATACTATGATCAAATAGTGCATTTAATTTGTTTCCAGTAATTAGTTGTTGTATTTGTATTATTGTGAGAAAAGGACATGTCAAAACAGAATTTCACCTCAGAAAACAGAACAAAAAGAAGAAGAAAAGCAGGTTGATACTACTACATCAACAACAGAAATCGCGCAGCAAGCTAGACATCGGATTTGCCTATGCGTTTCTGCTTCAATCATCGTTTATGCTATATGGTGAAATTGTACCGTATAGTTGAATGATGGAAAAATTAATTAACAAGTTCTCAAAATGTCAATGAAATAAAAGGAAAATCAAAGTGCGAGTTCAATTGAATGCTAATACTATTGTTGTACTCATGATCAATTGTATTAATAAAGGGATAAGTGTCACGTCCCGCCACATCACAGTTAAATTTGGCGTCCGGATAGGGGCGGAAGGGTCTAGAGTTGTGGAGAGGTTTCCGGAAGACTCTAGAACCCTTTAGATTATTCAAGAAGGCTAGAAAATTCCCTAGAATTCTCTAGAATAACTTAGAAGGCAATGGAAGATCCTAGATAGTTTCCAAGAAAGAATTCTCTAGAATGTGTAGAGAATTCTAGAAGAGGGACTAGATATTTTCTTGGAAAGCTTTAGAATTTCCTAGAATTAGTAGAAGATTCTAGGGAGGGACCAAAGTATAAATAAGTTTAGCGACTTAGAAAGTAATTTAAAATTGTACTTTAGTCCATAGGAGTTAGTATAAATAGGTGGTGCCATTCATTTGCAAGGCATCCAACCAAGAATCCAATCACTCAAGTGTAAAGCAATCTTCCAAATTCTCTAAGTCTTCCTTTTCATTCTCTTAGCGATCTAGTCTTAAAGGGCTTACTTGAGCTTACAAGATCGTGAAAGATTCGTGAGTAAGTTGTCAAGTGCCGCACGGAGCTTTAGTAAGACTCTAAGTCCGTGACAACGTGGTATCAGAGCAAAGGTTTGCACTAAGGGAATGGCGACCGAAGGAGACGTAAACGCCGCTAGCACCACCAACATTCGTCCGGATGGTGGAAAGAAGTCCCGAAAGGGTAAGAAGCACCAAAAGAGTCCTAAGGAAATGCTGCTGGAACCTACACCAAGCGAGGCGCTAACATCTCATCCACCTTCGACCACCGAAGCAAGTGACGATGAACGTGGCGAGGAGCCTATTGACGTCACCGCTGGAGAAGAATGGGTCGCAAGGGTTGAAATGGCGAGGCAGGCCGTGGAGATATTAGGCCGGCGTTTGAACGTGACTGATGGCAAGTTTAAGACTCTTGAGGACTTCACCCTTGAGGAGACCGAAAACATCCGTAAGGAGTTGGAGGGACGTCAGCTGGCCGAGTTTGAGATGAAGGAGGCTATCACTTCCTTGGAGTGTCGGCTCATGGAGGCGTTGAGCACGATTGAGACCATGAAGGCCGAGATGAAAGCACTCAAGGAAGGTGTGGCAGTTGGAGGATCATCGTCGCTTGATCAAGACAGGGAGTCCAGGGTCGAGGCTCCCAAGCCACCTATGTTCAAAGGCGTCCGTGACGCGCAAGAGGTGGAGAATTTCCTTTGGCATTTGGAGAATTATTTCAAGTGCAACGGGCTGAAGAGCGACGAGAGTAAGATCAACACCGTTGTGTTGTATCTTTCGGAGATTGCCATGCTATGGTGGAGGCGCAAAGAGGCCGAGATAGGGAAGGGGACGTGCACCATCAACACCTGGGAGCAATTCCGGGAGTAGTTCAAGAAAGCCTTCTTCCCTAACAACGTCATCTATGAGGCGAAACGCAAGTTTAGGGAGCTGAAGCAAACGGGTAGCATCCGCGCATATGTGCAGGAGTTCACTACCCTCACACTTCAGATTCCTAACCTCACGGATGATGATATATTGTTCCACTTCATGGATGGGCTGCAAAATTGGGCCAGGATGGAGTTGGAACGTTGGCAAGTCAGGACCATAGATAAAGCCATCACACAGGCCGAAGCTTTGACAGACTTCAGGCAGGAGAAGCCCGACAGAGCCAGAGGAGAAGAGATGAGAGGTAGTCATGACCATGGTGGGGGAGATCGTGGCAAAGGCGAGGAGCAGCGGCCACATCCCAAGAAACATGACACCTATAAGTCTGAAGGCAAGAAGTCTGGACATCATGGCAACACGGAGAGGAAGCTAGAGGTTGCTAACAAAGGTGGCTGCTACATATGCGGCGGGCCGCATGGTTATGCAAGGTGCCCTGAACTGAAGAGCCTTGGTGCCATCCTGCGAGAGCGGAAGGAGAAAGACTCCCAGGAGCAAGGACAAGGCGAAGGGACGACGCAGTTGGGCTTGATAGGACTATGCGGAGCCATCATGAAGCAGCCAGAGAAGCCAAGAGGATACGGCGCGCAGTATGTCGACCTTAAGATCAATGGAAAACCCGCTTGTGCTTTGGTCGACACGGGTGCAGAGGTCAATCTCATGACCAAAAAGGCAGCAACGAGGTTGGGGCTGAGTTACAGTTCAAGCAACGCCCAACTCAGGACGGTCAATGCACCCCCGATTCCTGTGAACGGAGTCGCGCATGGAGTGAGCATCACGCTAGGCGAGTGGCAAGGTAAGGCCAACTTCACTGTCGCTCCTTTAGATCTCTTTGACATAATTCTTGGACAGGAGTTCTTCCAGCAGTGCCACGCGGTGATCGATCCCTACCTCCAACGACTTCTAGTCATGGAGCAAGGAGGATCATGTATGGTGCCCATGATCAAGGTGCCAAAGACGGAAGGACAAGTCCGCCTAACGGCCATGCAGCTTAAGAAAAACCCTAAGAAGAAGGAGTCGATGTCTAGAGCCACCATTGCAAGTTCGAAGAAGGACAATGGTGCAAGAAGGTCCTTGCCACCATGCATAAAGAAGGTGCCAAAAGAGAACAATGTCGTGATGCCAAAGAAGCCGCCGAGGCACTTGCCTCTTAGAAGGGAGGTAGGCCAGAAGACCGAGCTAGAAACGATATGGAAGACGTTAAAGGCGTTGCGTAAGGGTCTTAATCGAGTCAATGGACTATTGGTCGCGCACGCACAAGGCTCGAATGACGATGTAGCAGCAATGCGACGCGGTCGTCGCATCAATAGGTGGGGGAGAGTGTCACGTCCCGCCACATCACAGTTAAATTTGGCGTCCGGATAGGGGCGGAAGGGTCTAGAGTTGTGGAGAGGTTTCCGGAAGACTCTAGAACCCTTTAGATTATTCAAGAAGGCTAGAAAATTCCCTAGAATTCTCTAGAATAACTTAGAAGGCAATGGAAGGTCCTAGATAGTTTCCAAGAAAGAATTCTCTAGAATGTGTAGAGAATTCTAGAAGAGGGACTAGATATTTTCTTGGAAAGCTTTAGAATTTCCTAGAATTAGTAGAAGATTCTAGGGAGGGACCAAAGTATAAATAAGTTTAGGGACTTAGAAAGTAATTTAAAATTGTACTTTAGTCCCTAGGAGTTAGTATAAATAGGTGGTGCCATTCATTTGCAAGGCATCCAACCAAGAATCCAATCACTCAAGAGTAAAGCAATCTTCCAAGCATAATACAAAGCCTTCTTCCAAATTCTCTAAGTCTTCCTTTTCATTCTCTTAGCGATCTAGTCTTAAAGGGCTTACTTGAGCTTACAAGATCGTGAAAGATTCGTGAGTAAGTTGTCAAGTGCCGCACGGAGCTTTAGTAAGACTCTAAGTCCGTGACATAAGGCTCAAATATGCCATCAAACTTTCAGAAAAAGTTTATCTATATCATCCGTTAAAAGTTTGGCTCATCTAAGTCATTCATGTTAAAGAAAAGGCTCATTCATGCCATTTTTTTAACTCCGATTTACAAAACCATTTTTTACATCCCAAACAATTTTTAACACTTTTTAATTGGAGTTTTTGGATCAAATGTACTCTTTTTGCTTCTTCATCTTTAAGAACACATAAAGAATAGAGTTAATATCTTAAAATGTCACTCAACTTTGAGAAATTATCTTGTAAAGTCATTAAACTTTATTTTGTATCAATAAAATCACTCAACTTAGGTATTTGGATCAATAAAATCACTCAACTTAATTAGGTATTTGGATCAATAAAATCACTCAACTTAGGTATTTATATCAATAAAATCACTTAACTAAATTTTATTATTTAAATCAATTTAACATGATAAATTAAATTATTTTTTTATGCCACGTTCATTATTAAAATAATAAAAAACCACGATTCCAACGTTCACATTGAGGATCAATCGAAATTTATCCTAAACCTCACTAATTTACACATTGAGGTTTTCAGTCAAAACTCACATGAAAGTTGAAACGTCCAGAAACCATGTGGATTGTTATTGCAGTAATTATTTTTTTTCATTTGCATATATGGGAAAACGCAAACAGAAAAAGGAAATAACCCTACGGCAGTTTGACGTCGGCGCAGAATGCAGATAAAAAAAGCATCTAAAATGCATTAGTAATATAATAGACATAATTAATTTTTTTTTGGAAACAAACAAAGTTGAGGTGGTGGGATTTTAATTTTTAATCTTAGAAATGAGAGTTGTAGAGCGATTAAAAATATGTAGAGTTGAGCCATTTATTTATTATTTTAATAATGAATATGTGATAAAAATAGTTTATTTTGTTATATTAAATTTATTTTAATAATAAGAGTTCTGGTTTATTTATGTATTATTTTAATAATGAACATGATATAATAAAATAATTTATTTTATCATGTCAAATTTAATTATTTTAATAATAAATTTAGGTGAGTGATTTTATTGATACAAATGTTTAAGTTGAATGATTCTATTGATACAAAACAAATTTTAGTGACTTTGTTAGATAAATTCTCCAAGTTGAATGACCTTTTGAGATATTAACTCTAAAGAAAATTAACAATTCCAAAATTTCAAACTTCTTTAATTCTTCACGAAATCACTTAAAATTTCAAGTGTAGTTTCCTTCCAAGCTAGATACAAAAACTCTATCTTTTGAACGCGAATTCAACCTTACGTAACAAGACGCACTTGATTTTTTTTCAAAAGTTTCAAAACTTCAACATTCTTTAATGGTAGAATTTTCTCCACAATTTCAAATCATTTGAAATTTTGAATATAGACTCAAAAAAACACTAGGAAATAAAGATCTAATGTAAAAACAATTACAAAAACACGAATCAAAGTAAAATTTTGAAATTTTTGCACCGATTTTTGGTTTTTGGAATTAGTTTTTTTTAACAAGGGTGAATTTTATAAACTTTACAAATGATTTTAAAATTTGATTTTCTATAACAAGAAATTAATGATGTAGCCAAAATTTGAGATGATTTCGTGAAGAATTAAATATGTTGAAAATTTGGGACAAGCAAAAGGAGTGCATTTGATCCAAAAACTTCAATTGAAAAGGATTTAACCTTGTTTGGGGTATAACTGGAGTTAAAAAATAGCATGGATGAGCCTTTTCATTAATAACAATGACATAGATGAGCCAAAATTTTAACGGATGACATAAATAATGAGGGCTTTTATGAATGTTCGATGACATATTTGAGCCTTTTCCCATTAATAAAATTACCAGACATTTTGGTTACATCATACATTCTATGACATGTTTTCACTTGATAGTTAAGTGGCCGTGTAGACATTGAAATTTTGTGGGGCTCTACAAAATGTGTTCAATTCGAGTTGGATTCTACAAGGAGTGTTCAAATCCAATTAGGATTCTTGGAGGTTACTCAACCCTAAACCACAGTTCATGCTTATATAAATGGTACTATATTCCCTTTAAAAGACATCTCAAACATTCCGAAAATTCATGGAATATTCATAACTAGATCAAACTCAAATCATCCTAGTTTGAGAAAGACGCGATCCTTGAATCATGGATAAATCTTATAATAGAAGAATCAAGGAAGGAATAGAATTGTACCCGCACTATTTATCAATAAAATCATGTTACTTCATATTTTATTTGTGATTGTAGTTTATTTTCTGTCACTTTTAAACTTTGTTGCAAACAAATTGCATTACAAGTGTTTGTTTCGCCAAATAATTTTGCTAGTTACTCCCTTCATCCCAATTTATGTGTCGATGTTTGACTGAACGATACAAATTTTAAAAAAGTATGAAATATTTCTGAAACTTGTATAATCTAAAACAAACTACAAATATTTACGTGACTATAACTCATCTCGTTAAATATAAAATAAGTAATTTAAAGAAAAAATATTTCAAAATAAAAAAATATGATATTCTTTTTGAGATATATATACAATAAAAAAATATATATGACACATAGGTTTGCAAAAATCATGATTCACGAGGAACGAAAATCATGAATCATGCATCCATTTCCTGTAATAAATAGAAGTAGATATCCACACCCCAACTTAAGAAATATTTGTCCATGCAAATAGAGATTATACGATAGAAAACGAATTATTTGATTGATATCGTAATTTTAATATTGTTATATTTAGTATGACATTTGATATATATTTCTTTTTATATTTGATATTTATAAGAATATATCCAATTATTGAACCAATATTTATATATATTATATTATTATTATTACCCTTATTTAGAAAAGACAGTTGTGGTGTACCAACACTAGCATAAAAGAGTGGTACAAAAAGCAACATAAATTGTACTACTTTATCCTTTCCTTAAAACACATGTATTGTAGGATCCTAAACCACGTGTACTTTTTTCTTGTACATAGAACACGCGTAATGTAACCATTTAACTAAACCTGATGGAGTACTAAACATAACTCAACTCTCTCACTCATGAGCAAGCGAAATAGGATTAAGAATTTCTCCTCACAAGCTTCACAAAATTGCCGGCTGTTTTTGCTATCGTAGTTAAGGTAAGTTCCATTCAGTATTTTATGTCACTTTTCTTATTACAACCTTTTTTTTTGTTTAATCACATTGATTTGATTAATTAGACACCCACATGAAGCATGGGACTTAAAGAAGTTTGTTTTGACTGCTGAATTTTCAATTTTGTGATTGAAATTCTACTGAAAATGCATTGATGCAAGTATGTGTAGTTGAAAATAAATGTAAAGGAATCTGGAAATCTGTTAGAATTGTTAAGCAGTTAACACTATTCAGCTGTCAAGAAATTAGTTAGTTAGTTGTCAAGAAATTAGTTAGTTAGTTTCTTTTGTTGTAATCTTCTTTAGTCATTTACCCATTTATTAGTTGTATAAATACATGGGAAATGTACTGATTCATCATTCATGAATAATATCAATCTATTCTTTCTTCCTTCTTCTACATCTTCTCAGCTAATCTAATCTTCATCTTCTTCGAGCCTTAGCTCCTAGATTAACTACTATCATCACGATTGAGTGTGAGTGCATCAATTAGTATCAGAGCTATCATTCCTCCGCATGGCTTTGATTTGCAATAAGAACCCAGAAGGATTGACAGAGGACACTGATAGCAATTTTTTGCAGATTTAAGAGCAACTGCAGAAATTGATGGAGAGTATGAATGATCGAAATATGAGGACAAATAAGGAATTGTTGGAAATCAAGCAAGCCATTGGTGGTATGAAGTAGAGAGACAAGGAATTGGATAATTGCAGAGGTGAATCTTCTACTGGAGGTGACAATTGTGGAGAATTTAGGCAGTTGAACACAAGTAGAGACATTCAGATTGGAGTAATTGGTAATTTTCTCACTCGATGCTATAGGTTAGATTTCCCTAGATTTTCTGGGCAAGATCTGAAAACATGGCTGTATAAGGTGGACCAATTCTTTTCTATGGATGAAATTCCTTATAGTCAGAGGGTCAAGATCACATCAATTCACTTAGATGGGAAAGCTATTGCTTGGCATAGGTCATATATGAAAGCTAGGAACACTGCTGTAGATCTTACTTGGGCTTTGAATAAAAGGTTTGGGGATGGATATGAAGATTTAATGGAATCTATTAAGCACCTGGAACAAACTAGCAATGTAAGAGCTTACCAAGCTGAGTCTAATAGGCTGCTGATTGGGGTGAATTTGTCTAATGAGAATGCCATCAGTTGTTTCTTAGGAGGGCTCAAACCTGAATTGAATAAATCAGTAAGGATGCAGGCACCAAAGACCCTGATGAAAACTTATAAGTTGGCTAGATTGCAGGAGGAGGTTTTTGAGGCACAAGCTCAGTCCTGGGGAATTAGATCTTCTGGAAAATAATCAGAATCTCATTTTACCAACCCCAAACGTCCATAGAAATCAGAAGAGGCCCATACCAGCTAATACTAGCTAATACTAGTTACAGGTAACCTTTTGATAATTCTTATAACAAACCTAGTGGATTTCAGGGCAATGCAAATGGAAGGAAGCTCTTAACTGCAGCAGAGATGGATGAGAAAAGGGCCAAGGGACTGTGCTTCCTTTGTGATGAAAAATATGTAAGGGGGCATGCGTGTAAGGTCAAGAAATAGTTGTTCTTAGTAGAATTGTGTAAAGAAAGAGATGTAACTATGGAAGAGGATCTAAAACCAGATCAGTTCTAGGACCAAGAAGCAATTAATAACATTGCCAATCCTGAGGAATGTATGACAATTTCATTGCAAGCCTTCACTGGTGTCACTGGGTACCAGACCATTAGAGTCACTGGGTATCATGAGAAAAGACCATTGCGGATTCTTATTGATACATGTAGTACCCACAATTTTATTGATGAAGAAATGGCAAGGCAGCTAGGATGCAAGGCCAGCACAATCATGGAACAATCTATTAGTGTAGCTGATGGGATGAAGGTACAAACTGCTTCTATTTGTATGAATCTACAGTGGTTGTTACATGGAACTACATTTTCTTCTGATTTCCTATTACTGCCATTAGCAAATATTGATATAGTATTGGGGGTCCAATGGTTAAATACATTGGGGAGAATTCTCTTTGATTTTAGCAAAAGGACCATTGAGTTCATGCACCAGGGAAGAAACATGTGTTGAGAGGGGCAACTACTCAAGTCAAGACTACTAAGGCTAAAGTGTGAATTAAAAACATGCGGAACAAGCTAAGTACAATTTTATATGTTGTTAGTGAACACACCTGTTACCTTCCAGTGTAACCACATCCAAGCTATCACAGCCACATATGATGACATTCCAGTTGTTTTGGTTTCTTTAATGGAACAATACAAGTGTATATTTGATATTCCTACTACATTACCACCTCACAGAGGACCCTATAATCACAGAATACCACTCATAGACAATGCATCACCTATTAGTAAGAGACCTTACAAGTTTCCTGGAGTGAAGAAGGATATTATTGAGAAGTTGGTATAGGAGACGCTAGATCAAGGGGTTGTACATCACAGTACTAGTCCATATGCATCCCAAGTTGTGTTAGTTGAAAAAAATGATGGTAGTTGGAGAGTTTGTATTGATTACAGGGATCTTAATCATTTAACTGTGAAGGATAAATTCCCAATCCCTATTATTGAGGATCTATTGGATGAGTTGGGGGGTGCTGAGGTGTTCTCTAATATTGATCTTAGAGCTGGCTATCACCAATTGAGAATGACAGAATCTGATGTGCATAAAACAACTTTCAAAACTCATGAGGGTCATTATGAGTTCTTGGTAATGCCCTTTGGGTTAACCAATGCTCCTTCATTGTTGGCTGATAGAGGATATTCTCCATATCAAGATTTGATCCCTTAAGATTTTAAAGATGATTGTTGTAATCTAGAATATCTTTTTCTTCGTTTTAGTAAAATATATGATTTTATAGAATCCCAGATTTTATAGGATCTAGGTGATTCTGTTTCACAATCTCTTATGTATAAAGCCTTGTATATGACATAGAAAGATATGAATAAAATCATTCAACTATCTTATTCCACATGGTATTAGAGCTTTAGACTTATTCCTTACTAGTTTTATTCATCTTGTCTTGAATTTTTTTTTAATCTTTATCTGCATAAAGATTGAAACCATTCAAGAACCATACCAGAAAATGTGACTGCTGCAACTATTCCAGCCTCTGGAATTGTTTCTGCAACTGTAGATAATAACTCTACAGTTTCATCTGGTGATCTGCAAAACATTCAAGCCTCTTATCGGTTGAATGGAAAAAATTATCTTAAATGGGCTCAACTGGTTCGTACCTTTTTAAAGGGTAAAGGGAAAATACGATACCTTCTCGTTTGATGCATGGGATGAACATGATGCAATAGTGATGTCTTGGTTATGGAACTCTATGCTTCCAGAAATCAGCGATAGCGTTATGCTTTTAGCACTGCTAAGAAAATTTGGGATGCAGTGAGGGTTAGCCTAAATCCAAAGGCAAGTATGTCATTCTAGTGGTGGTTGATAGGTTGAGTAAGTATGGCCATTTCATTTGCTTGCAGCATCCTTACACTGCTCAAACTGTAGCTCAAAGCTTTTTGGACAATGTTTTTAGGTTGCATGTTATGTCCTCTACTATAGTCAGTGATAGAGCCCCTGTTTTCTTGAGTTCCTTTTGGCAAGAATTGTTCACTTGCATAATTCTACAGCCTACCATCCTCAAATAGATGGTCAGGCTGAGGTCTTGAACATGACCTTGGAGACTTATCTGAGGTGTTTCTGCTCAGATAAACCCTTGGAGTGGGTTGCTCACTTGCCTCTTATTGAGTGGTGGTACAACACAACCTATCATTCAGCTAGCAAATGCTCCCCTTATGAAGTTCTTTATGGTCAAAAGCCACCTATTCATTTCCCCTATTTGGCTGGTGAATCCTCTAATGAGATGGTTGATATATCCTTGGAGGCTAGGGAAGCTATTATTGCCTGTTGAAGTTCCAATTATCCAGGGCCCAACAAAGAATGAGAGATCTGGCCAATAAACACAGGTCTGACCGACAGTTTAGTGTGGGTGATTGGGTCTATTTAAAGCTACTGCCTTACAGGCAGTTCTCTGTTGCCACTAGACCTTTCAACAAGCTAGCTTCTAAGTACTTTGGTCCCTATATGATTGTTGCTAAGATTGGAGAAGTTGCTTATAAGCTGTTGCTCCCAGCTGATGTGTTGATCCATCCTACTTTTCATGTATCACAGTTTAAAAAATGTCATGAAGTACCTGCTGTCCTCAACCACCCTCCAGTGTTGCATATGTCCAGTCCCTACTGTCCTTTGCCTGAGGCTATATTAGAGAGGAGGATGATCAAGAGAGGTAATAAGGTTGTTTGTCAGGTGTTGGTTAAATGGCTGGGCAATGATACAACTCAGGCCACCTGGGAAATTTTCACAGAGTTGCAGCATAGATTTCCTTCATTCCAGCCTTGAGGACAAGGTTATTCTTCAAATAGGGGGTATTGATGCAAGTATGTATAGTCGAGTATTGTAGTCGAGTTAAATATATGTAAATGAATCTGGAAATCTGTTAGAATTGTTAGGCATCTAACACTGTTCAGCTGTCAAGAAATTAGTTAGTTAGCTGCCAAGAAATTAGTTAGTTTCTTTTGTTGTATTCTTCTTTAGTCATTTTATCCATTGATTAGTTGTATAAATACATGGGAAATGTATTGATTCATCATTCATGAATAATATCAATCTATTCTTTCTTTCTTCTTCTACATCTTCTCAGCTAACCTTCTCGGTTGTACCCTTAATTAGTCTTCATCTTCTTCGAGCCTTAGCTCCTAGATTAACTACTATCATCACGATTGAGTGTGAGTGCATCATGCATTACATCCGATTGTTAATTTATTATTTATTTAATCAATTTCTTGCTGATATGTTAAGATTGTTGTGTGCGCTGATTTAGTTTCAAATGCAAAGATAGGATCTTCACAGTGGATGTTGGAAATGGTAACCCAATTTCATCAATATGTTTCAATTTAGGTTTGTGAAATAGTACTTTTTTCCCTTCACTGGTCATTTTATTTAATTGGTATTGTGTGAATTTCTTCTTCATTAATTGGTATCTTAAACTAGAAAGCAGAGAAAAAGTCAGGTTTGGCATAAAAAAGGTTCAAATCTTCAAATATCTAATGTTTTCATCGGGTAAGTTCGTAAATTCCCTATCAGTGATCTCAACTATTAAGAAGCATCAACATAAATTTTTTAACTATGCTTCATTTATTTCTAATTTGATTATGTGAGTGAAGTTTATTTTCTTTCAATTTGGCGAAGATCTTGTGCCAGTACTGAATTTCTTTGCACTGTTGAGCAGAAAAATCTCAATTTTGTATTCCTTTTACGTTCTTCCATGGTTCCCTTATATTAATTTAGTTATTTACCTTCCATGTCAGATCCATATGCATCGAGGTAAATTCTATGTTCATTAAGGATTTTAATGTTTTTAACCTAACGTTTGATATTGAGATTTCTTGGAATTCAAATGAAAGCTTCAAATTAGGGGATTCTAGAGTTTAATTGATCTCCAAAATGCAGATATGTCCTATTGGGAGTTCAAGGGAAACAAATGAACAAAGAGTACAATATAGTTGTCTGATAGAGTTATAAAATGACTCATATAGGGAGGTAAGTAATTGAATTTTCCCTGCTTTAGAAAAGCTATGGGAATGTGTGGCAACTTTCTTAAATCAATTCTTTGGCTCCTGAAAGCTGTAAAGCAGGTTTAGTTGATTATCTTTTGCACCCGATTTATTATCAGTCAAATATAAAACGCTAACAACTTTCCACATGAAAGTGGACTGTAATCCATATGCTTATAATGCATACGTGTGATACAGTTACAAAAGAGTGTTGTCTTGATAGAATATTTTCGAGTCAGATGTGACTCAGAGAGGTTATAAGTTTTAGTTAATAAGGGCATCAATTGCATTTGACTAGCATATTTATTCATCTAGCTTTGATGGTGCATCTTGAGCTAGGTCTCATTATGGACATTTATTTCAGGTGTTTCTGCATTTTACGGGCTAGCAACGGTATGTGAAGATTCCATTAATTTATCATGTTTAGCAAACACTGTTACATCTCTCATAAGCCGCTGAAAATTGATAGTAGGTAGATATCCTTCTACTTATGTAATGTATTTGTCATATGCCACATGTGTCAGATACAAGCTTTTGCAGCTGGTTTTTATTGACGTGTGTCTACAACACTGAGGTCTACATATGCGGGGGAGTCGTTCAACAACCATCTCTCCAAATACGAAGGTATTGTATCTGTTAACTTCTCATTTTGCTCAACTGAGATATAGTTTGTAGCTTGTGTGATGGTTTGTTTTTCATTTAATCCAAGACAAAACGATAGTTGAGTTGCCTAACCCGAAAAATTATTTGTGTACAGATAAAAAGATATTATAGAGTGTTTCTTTTTTAATATTAATAACTCCGTCACTCTTTCTGAAAAGCTAACATTGTTTGATTGCCTCCTGTAAAGAAATAAGGCTCTACACATAATTAATTATTATTCTCGTGGGTATTGCATTTGATAGATCTACTAATGGTGCAAATAACAGTAAACAATACAAACAAGCGATATGCAAGGCTTGGTACTTCACTCCTTCTCCATTGCAGATTAATCTGACCTTATCTAAGTCGTAAATTGATGTTCATATGCCAAAAAATTTGTGAAAACTGATCAATTCATAGAGATTTTGGAGATGAACAAGTAAAGTATATAGATTGTTAGTGGCAATTATAATGTGGTTTCTTGCCAATTAGATATGCAAGAAAGTAAAGATTCGAATACAAGCTGCTATTTCCATTTACACATACTTCTATTTTTGCAGATAGTTGTGTTTAATAGTACTTTATTTGTTCTTATTAGTTTGCTAATGTGGTTGAAGTTAATAATCACCTTTCACTCCTTCTAAAGAACATCCAACTGACTATTTCTTTCTGTTCAAAATATATAGGTGAATGAAAGCAACACAATAAAGTCGGGAAGATAATTTCTTTCATGCTTTTGTCAATTGGATTTTTTCGAATTTAAATTGGTCATCTCTAAAGTGACGTGTTATTTTCTATGCAATTTAAGGTTTTAGATGTATTCCCACTTCTCTTTGCTATCCGTTGAACCGTGTAAGTTCACTCTTTTAATTTATTTTCAGGTAATAAAGAAGGTTGATTCAACCTGAAAGAACCTACTTTTGTTGAGAGATTCCAGAATTCACAACCTCACTGAATTCAACTTTCACGCCAAGGCAACATATATGTAATTTACGTACAATGCCTCTATTGTTTTGGCCTTTCCTAGAAAGCTCCATTTATACCATTCCGTAAAATACATGTAAATGTGTCATATTGATATTTATTTTAATCATCATGTGTGCACGACTTAACGCTCGAGTTTCATGACACCTATCCTAAGGTTTCAAGGTTTTATCAGGTCGGATAAGGGGATGACTCTCTTATTTGCTGATTCTTCCTTCCGGTGATAGGGGTTATCAAGTTGTGGAACTACACAGTATGTTGTTATTGAGTTGAAAAGTGTAAGCTGGGGAGCTTTTTCTAAGAATAATAGAAGCCCCTATGATTTCATGGCAGCTATCTTTGTTCGGTCCTTTACTATTAGATTTCTCTGATATGGAATGAACTGTATTGAAAATACAAACACAATGAGTGATAATGAAGTATGTGCTGGAGGTGAACCGCAAACGAAGAGTTGAAATCCTAGAATAGTACCTTGGGATCTCAGGATCTTCTGGAGTTATAAGTGCAACGAATAAAGGAGTCATAAGTAAAACAGGTTCATGGAATTAATTCAACTGCTTCTCGATCGAGGCAGTTCATATACAGAAGACACTGACTGCTCCATGAGAACGATGAAAATCAGAAAGTGTTTTTGATTAGCTTCTGAATCTAGCTCTTAGTATGATTTTTTTCTTTCAAATGTGTGGTTTGATGTTTAATAATGTGATGCTTCTGGATCGTGTTTTGACTGCTCTCAATCTACATTCAAATTGTGTGGTGGCTTGACGAGTTTAGTTCTTATCTGTTAATGATGTGTCCAAGACTTATTTAGGAGGGGTGATTAATTTTTTTATATCCGTCAAAATTGTTTCTGAAATTCATGCAAAATTATTGCACCAGATCATTTATATGGACAATATTTTTTCAACCTTTGCTTAGTAAAATTTCATCAATATATTCAAAAATGTTGGGCCCGTGCTTGAGTACGGGCCATACCTCTCCTAGTATATATATACAGGTTAAATCACATAAATATGCTATACTAAAAAAATATTTACCATCTATGACAATATAACTTTTTTAACGTAATATAACATTTTTTTGGAATTGAAAATGTTATACGGTTTATCTTCGCTTCCTCCTCTTCTTCTTTTTTCTTCTTCTTCTTTCTCTTTCTCCGTCATTTTTTTTCTTCTTTCTCTTCTTTTTATTCTTTTTCTTCTTTAAAATTTTCATTTAATTAACTATCCTCTAATTAATATTTGCTCATATTTCACTATTTTTACTCAAGAACATGACGAGAAGAGGAACATAAAGACTAAAAAGTTGTATAGAAATATGTTCTCAAATAGAAATTTCAAATCTCTAAAATTACAGCGGCAAGAGTTCACCATTGATAGTCATTATAAAGCTTCAAATTTTGGATTCATTATTTGAGTTTTTACGAATTTGTGATTAGTTTGGATAGGTTGTTCCTACAAATAATTGAAAATGGCGTTTGTAGTTTATATCTCAATTTTAAGAGGGTTTGGTTAAGTTTATAATTGGTAACACACTTATACTACATTTATAATACATGCACATTACATTTTTAATACATATTGCAAATATCACTCATGCTCTTAGTGATACAAACCAAAATAATTTATAATACACATATAATACATGTTTTATTCAAGAATAATACAAGTTTAATTTAGTTTATCTTGTCTTTCATTAGTTACATTTTTCATTTATTCTTAATTTTCTCTTCTAATTCAACTTTAATACTGTGTAATACACTTTTAATGCAAATTTAAATCATTTTGTAGTTTATTATTTTTTACTGTTTGATTACTTGTTTAATTCATTATTGATATAAGTTTAATTCACTTTATAAATCATTGTCTGGTCTTTCATCGGTTACATTTTTTATTCATGCTTTATTCTCTCTTCTAATTCAACTTTAATATTTGTGTAATACACTTTTAATACAAGTTAATTCATTTTTCAGTTTATTGGGTAATTTGTTACGATTGAATTACTTGTTTAATTCATTATTGATACAAATTTTATTCAGTTTACAGATCACAAAATGCTCTTTCGTATGCTACATTTTACATTCATGTTTAAGTCGCTTCTAATTCAACTTTAATATGTGTGTAATACATTTTTAATTCAAGTTTAATTCATTTGACAGTTTATTATGTTTCTTCATTTGTTACGATCAGATTACTTGTCTAATTCATTATTGATACAAATTTTATTCAGTATACAAATCATTGACTGCTCTTTTGTTTGCTACATTTTTGCATTCATATTTATTTCTCTTCTAATTCAATTTTAATTCAAGTTTAATTCATTTTGTAGTTTATTGGTGATGCATAGAAAAAAAGCATGACTAATTTGATCATGCTGATTTACTTCAATTTATAAGACATGTATAGTATATGTTTATTCATTAACAATATATTTATAATACATTTTGCAGATTTCACTCTCTTTTAATGATTCCAATCAAATGATTTATAATACACTTATAATACATTTTTAATGCATATTGCAGCATCATTCCAATTTAATACAATCTTTAACAATAACATACATAGTAACTTTTAGGTGCTAATTTTTTTATAAGAGCTACATATTCGTTAACGTTTATTTTGATCCATATCATTTCTTGTACGACATTAAATATTGAAGGATCAACAACTTAAGTACCATTAAATGTGTGGTTTGATGTTTAATAATGTGATGCTTCTGGATCGTGTTTTGACTGCTACGTTGTATCTCAATCTAGATTCAAATTGTGTGGTGGCTTGATGAGTTTAGTTCTTCTCTGTTAATGATGTGTTCAAGACTTATTTAGAGGGGTGATTAATATTTTTATATCTGTCAAAATTGTTTCTGAAATTCATGCAAAATTATTGCACTAGATCATTTATATGGAGAAGATCTTTTCAACCTTAAACTTAGTAATTATAATACCTTTTTCTTCATTATTGATTATTAATATTTATCTCAAATAATCTATATATTATAGGTTATTTATAAATTTTTATTTGTAAAATCATTGAAGGTTTACTTTTGTTTATTTTATTAGTAATAAAACTATAAAATTGAATATACATGAGATTACGTCCCGTAGATCCATGGGACTTACGCCCTGTGTCTCGGAACTTACGTCTCGCTCTGTACTGTATAAAATGCCTCGTTTCACGCTCCTGCCTTTTAAACACTATATATATATATATATATATATATCAAGATCGTAAGCAATAGTGCAAGATCATAAGAAAATTGTCGAATGCCGATATGTTCTAATTAATAAAATACTGAAAACTTGATAATCAAAAATAAAATAGAGGTGAATTGAAGATGGTCTTATTCACACCACTGCGGTACTCGACATGCAGTAGCCTAGCAGTCAATCACTCACATTGCTCATCTATATTAGGTAAAACAAATTAATGATATTTATAATATAATAATTCATTATTAAACACTATTTTATAAGAATATTATCAAATCATTTAAAAGATATAATATAATAATTCATTATTAAACAATTTTTCTTTATGGATGCCTTTTGGGAGCACCTGCCTCCCCAATGAGTGTAACTTGAACTATGTGAAACGAAATGAGTTGATAAACGAATCCCTATTCTCTATAGCGCTTGTGGCTGCAGCCATGCAACGGATCCGGGACCGCATTAGCGCTCTGGAAGACAGGAAACGTGCCCTCCTTCAAGACATGATCTCACCCGCAACCGGAGAGAAAGAGTCCGTCGACCCAAAGTAGTGTGTTTGCATGTATCACTAGTAGTCTTCCGTTGTTCACTTTGTAATGTTGTTTGGCTGGTTTGTCTATGTGAGCGTGCTTGAGTTCGTTGGATGCCATAGTAAGAAATATATCAAATTATTTTTAAAAATATTTATAATATAACACTTTTTTTTATAAATATAACTAAATCCGTCTAATTTTTACTAAGTTTAATAGCGTTATTAAAATTATTATTTTTTCTTATTATATATATAACATATAAAATCAAAAAAGAATATTTTGAGAAGATTTCTCAATAATCAATTTGGATTACATTTCAACCCAATTTTTAATGAGTTGAGCTAATAAAAGGACGGGTCTGTTGACACCCAATTTTGGACCTCCACAATATAAATTAATCATCGAACTTCCTAAATTCTAAATGATTTGAAATAATTGGTTTTATAAAATTCAAAATAATTTTCAAATCATTTTAAGTAGTTTTGTCATTTTTATAAATTTCAAAATAATAAATATGATAGTTTCTATAATTACGTGTCTAATCAGTATATTTTGTGAATGGTCGAAAATTGTGTCAAAAGAATTTTAGTTTTATTTAAATATTTGGTTATTTAGTTTAAATTAATTAATAGCTTATATTTTAAGGTAATTAGTTTATAATTAAGTTAATTATTATATAATTATGTATAATTAGTATATATTATGAATATTGGAAAATCATCTCAAAGATTTTATTTCTTAGTTAAATATTTTTATTAAATTAGTTTAGTTTAAATTATGGTTTTAACTTTGAGTAATTTAGTTTAGCTAAATTTATTATCTTATTCAATTGAAATTAGGAAGTTCGTTAATTGATTATATTAGTTCATCTCATTTAAATTTTAGCCAAATTCTTTACATAACGTTCTTAATACACTTGGCTATTGTATTTATAAATATACCCATTTCTATAATCCTAATTTCAACTCTTAAAATGTCAAATTTTGGGGGCCATTTACAAATTGCAGCAACCTTTTTTTTTTCTCCCTTTTATTCAATTCAAACAACTGACCCCACCCCTTTTTCCCTTTTGACTTCTAACATACAATGCATGCAATACATACAATTCCATACAACACTACATATAACAACAAAACAACGTACACCAACCGGCCCCACCCCCTTTTTCCTCTTCTAATTTCAACAATAGCAGTAGCAGTCCAAAATGTCAACAACAGTTGTACGCAGCAACCCTGCTGCCTCGGATTTTCTGGGATTTTGGAGAAATTTCATGCCAAACTCAGTTGCTCCCTGTTGACCTTGAAAAGGAGCAAGAAATTTGAATTTGAAATGAGAAATTTCACCCGATTTCCCCCTAATTTCCATCTATATATTCATCTCTTTTGATCACTAAAAAAGGGAGAGAAATAGAGGAAAATTGATAAAAAAAAAAAAACAACCGGAAAGAGTAAAAAAAAAAGAACAGAGAGTTTGAGTCTCCTTTATTAGAATTCAAAGTTATTTTATTTTTCGGAACCCATCGAAGCAGGCTCACAGTGGTGGTAGTTCTTCGTGGTTAAACTCGTTGTCTCAGTTCGCTGCCCAGAAAAAGGTAATATCATTCTTGCTTTTTGTTAAATTCCTCTTCATCTCGTGTTCGCATTGTTTGAATTTTTTGAATTTTGATCATGTTGTTGTTGTTCGCTTTTGGCTCCCATAATGGTGATACATAGTTGTCGTTTTAGCATTCAAATTTAGCTAAATGTTACTCCTCTTGTTGATAAGATATGGTGTGCTATAAATTTAGTGTAAGCTCGTTTGAATTGAATTACTATGATTTATTAAATCATTGGCGTGCAAATGTGACTCGTGTGCTAACATTAGCCAAAAATTATTTTATCTTGTTTTATATTGTAGTTGGTGTGTATGTGTACATATATAAGTGTAAAGTTATTGTGGTCTTTTCCCCAAAAATCTTAATACTTGTCTTGATATGGGTAGTTATTTGTCCTTTTTTGCTTAATACAGGATATTGATACAAATCCAATTGTCTCCTTCATTATTGAAGCTTCTTTTCAACTCATGCCATCTTATTTTATTATTATATTTATTTTTTTTGCATTTTTCTTTTATGTTCCCAGGCAACTCTTGTCCCCTTGTTTGTTGTTAGATCATTTTACTCTCTTCATGAACTTGTACTTTGTCATGTTGGGAATCATATATGTTAGATTTATGTTTTGACTCGTGAACGGGATTTCAACATGATTTAGAGTCGAAAATTACATGATGTTAGTTTATTTGTGAATTAAGATCGAATATTGACAGTCGTGTTGAAATAAGGTAATTTTAATAAGCACGGGTTTGAAATCATCGATGTACTCTTTGAGATTTGTCATTCGGTTGTTTCCTTTGGAAAGCCACATGAAGTTTGGTTTGGTGCCTTTAACTTCTTCAATCCCAATGTGCATCAAAGTTACTGTGAAGCTTTGTTAGTTTCACTTCCTTAATTCTTGATTCTTTGCATATCTATCCATCTAAGAGTTGTTAATGTTGGTCATGCTATTGTGAGGAAATTTATCTTATTACTATTTTACATACATAGCTATTTTAGTGAGTGTTCAATTTTGATTAGTTACTAATTCTTATCATTTCTTATTTTGTGTATGACCTTCCTCAATTTGGGTCCATTGGACCCTCTCCTTCATTCCTTGCATCTCGAGTTGGGTTGAAACCCAACACTCCTATTTTATCGAGTCGGTCGTCGTTATTGCTCAAATTGATGGGAAGCTAGAATACAAGGGAAGAGAAGCTAACTTACAAGCTAAGGAAGCTAAAACATAGGTCTCGAAAAGCCAGAAATGGGCTGTATATATATTGTATACAACAGTATACATCATTATATAGAGATATACAGGTCAAAAATGCAGGAACACAGGGCTGAGGCGAAATACATGTGTTTGGAAGCAAGAAATACATGAAAGAGGCTGATATACACGTTAATATACACTAATATACATAAGGTGTATACAAAAACGGGTTCAGATTTAAACCCCCAAAATTTCCAACGAATTTGGCCCAAAAGGAGGCCCAAATTCATTTTCTCCCTTACTCTTTAATTATTTAATTGTGATGATTTATTGTTTGTTGTTTAACTCTAACTTTATAATTTTTAATTAACCTAATTAGACTCCCCAAAGGATAAGTTATTTTCTTTGTGTTGGTTAACTTTTAATATATATTTTTTATTTTATCAAAGATGTGGATCAAATTATACTTTCTAATTAAGTTAAACATTTTGTTCTTGAGAGATATGTTTTAACGCCTCTTCACTTAATCACATTTTTATTCATTTTAAAATTGTTGTAAGTTAAAGTATTTTCTCAAATAAACTTTAAAAAAAAAAATGTTAATCAAACCCTTTTCAATTAATTGAATATATATATATATATATATATATATATATGTATATACACGTACTTAGTCTTTTCTCAAAAAAAAGGTTAGTCAATTAATTAAAAAATGATTTTCATGCTTTATATGGGTTTAAATTATTGTTTCAAAAAATGAATAAAATACATTTCAATTAATTTCTAATCACTTGTACTTCGAGTCAAATGTTTCATTTCTGGGTCCCTTTCTCTAAAATAAAAATAAAAATGCGTCCTTTATTTAATTTTTTCTCAAAGTTAATCAAATATATTGTAAGTTATTATTTTATTTTATTTTTATGCTAAATCTTTATTTTTTCTAAAAAATAGTCAAATATATTTTAGTCAAGTCACAGGCCAACCGCATGTTAGCGGACACTTCGAATGCTTAAACCCTTCTCGAAGTGTAAATTGAACCCCGAACCCTCTTTGGTATTTTCAAATGATTTTTTTTGTTTAAATCTTTGGAAATTGTAAGTTTTCTTAATTTCTTTAAAAAATTAAGTGGCGACTCTTTTCTAAGTATTTTCTCTAATACTTAGAACATTTCAAAAAAGTGATTTTTCTAAAGGCTAGGAAAATTACGGCACGACAGGGTCAATAACTAACCCAAATCTAAATGGATTGGATTGAGTTGGACCAGTTGAATTTGATTTTGTCACCCTATTTGTACATGTAAGAAATAGTTGCATGGAAGGCTGGAAGGAAGCATCTTCTTATCATTTTTACAAAAAAATAATTATTGAACACAATTGATAATTATATTATCTATTAGATACTTGTTACAGTAAAGACAATAATATAGACAACCATTGGAAAAAAATGACATTAACCTTTTAAATTACATTCAATATGAGAAATTAAAAAAAAAAAGTGCCAAAATGTATTTGGCCTTTATTCCAGTAAAATAATTAGTTTCTAGAATTATCCACAATTGAGAGGCTTATGGATAAATGGAACCATTCTTTTCCCAACGTAAAGCCTTTTTATGCTGTCAAATGCAACAGTGAACCTGCACTTCTTACTAAACTAGCCAACTTGGGTGCTAATTTTGATTGTGCTAGCTTACTCGAGATTGACGCTGTCTTAAATCTCGGAATTAGCCCAAATCAATGTTATCTCTTGTATTCAGGTTTGTCAAAAATACAGAAACAGAAAAAGATGAAATAGACAGAATAATTTTAATCCAAGTCCACAGAAATCACTGTGTTTCCTTAAGAAATTTAATCCCCTTACTGTACCCAAGGTTAGATTAATTCCTCACAAGATAAAACGAATTAACATGTTAAAGAAGTAGCAGTACCTCAAACTTCAATAACTTCAGCGAACGCAAAAACAGTAACAAGAGCACACACAGACTCAGTCGATCGACAATTTTGTTTATGTAAGAAAGTGTATTCAGAAAGGAAATTTTTTTCAGTATTTGAAAAACGGAAAATATCTCTTATTTATAGCCAGTTACAGCAAGGAATGCGTCTGTTCAGACAAATCTGTTCAGACCCATTTTTTCCAGAACATTTTGTCTTTTGGGAAAAGTAACGACTTTTCGGAAGGAACAGGTCCCTTTAAAATGCTTTTACCGTTACACGTTGCGCCAAATTAATTATGTTATTTAGCTAACATTCTGAATTAATTTATAAGAGAAAGGAAATGAATTAACAAGATTGATTAAATAAATTTTGTCCAAAAATATTATCAATCACATTATTTGCCAAATCCAAATCCAAAGTCGAGGCCGAGCGAGCGACGACGACGGCGCGAGGGGGCACCTTCTTCTTAACCCTTTAAGAACTAAAGGAAGTGTTTCCTAATATAAAGACAACAATTTCTTTTTTTCTACCAATATGGTAAAAATGACTTTTCATTGAAACTTTGCAATCATGACTTTTCATTTTCCCTCCAAAATTGGTCCCCCCACTTTTTCATTTTCTCTTCTTATTTTCCATTCACACCTTGCTAAACCCAACAATCCCCCACATGAATTGGGATTGACTATAGTTAAAACATATGCATGAAAAACTTGTGTATCTTGTAAATAAGTGGTAATTGCATCTGGATAAGTTCCCTTTAAACTTTCTATAGTGAACATATATCGGATATACTCGGTCAATCGATAGATTTGATATCTTTGACCCGTCGAGCTTTGGTGTATACATAGACAACATAAGTCACACAATCAACCCTTGAACTGTTTTTGGTTCTCATTATTTTGTTCGTTTCAACCATGAACACATCTCGGTAAATAAATGCTTAGAGAACTGGCCTTACCGGATTCTCCTTGAAGCGGCTTACACTTCACACTTACATAGGTGGTTTCAAAATGTGTTATCCTATAGATACACTATTTGATATACCCTGTATCAAACTTAGAAACCATTAAAAAGTCCTTATGCCTTTATCCTGGTTAGTGAACATTGTCTCATCATGAGAATGGACATAAAATGATTTTTGACAATGTTGAACCATCATCTATGACTTTGTTTTATCTCCTTGAACCTAGATCTTGGGATCTCCAGTCTTCTAGGTAGAGTTACCGCCACGACGACTTGTTCTCGGCCATAGTCCTATTCCCGTCGGTGATCTCTCAACTCCCTCTCTAGTTACGCCTTTTGTAAGTGGATCCGACACATTATCATTTGACTTTACATAGTCAATTATGATAATTCCACTAGAGAGTAGTTGTCTAACAGAGTTATTTCTTCGTCCTATGTGACGAGACTTCCCGTTATACATAACGCTTCCAGCCCTTCCTATTGCAGCTTGACTATCGCAGTGTATGCATATAAGGGCCATTGGTTTGNTAACAGAGTTATTTCTTTGTCTTATGTGACGAGACTTCCCGTTATACATAACGCTTCCAGCCCTTCCTATTGCAGCTTGACTATCGCAGTGTATGCATATAGGGGCCATTGGTTTGGGCCAAAACGGAATATTTTCTAAGAAATTTCGGAGCCATTCAACTTCTTCTCCTGCCTTGTCTAAGGCGATGAATTCAGACTCCATGGTAGAGCGAGCTATAAATGTTTGTTTGGATGATTTCCAAGATATTGCTCCTCCACCAATAGTGAAAACATATCCACTCGTGGATTTCGTTTTGGTTGACCCAGTAATCCAATTTGCATCACTATATCCTTCAAGAACTGCTGGATATTTGTTGTAATGTAAAACATAGTTTTGAGTGTCTTCTAAGAACCTCAAATCTCTCTTTATTGCCAACCAATGATTTTGATTGGGATTACTTGTGTATCGACTCAGTTTACTTATAGCGCAGGCTATGTCTGGTCATGTGCAATTCATGACATACATCAAGCTCACATCAATTGGGGTTTTTGCCTTTTTGAAATTCAAATACTTGAACTTTTCAAGTACCTTTTGGATATAATGAGATCTAGACATTGCTAGACCGTTAGGAGTTTTGTGAATCTTAATTCCCAATATCGAATCGGCTATTCCTAGATCTTTCGTATCAAATTTACTAGCGAGCATACGCTTAGTAGCTTTTACATTGGTAATGTCCTTGCTCATTATTAGCATGTCATCCACATTAGGCATGCAATGACTTCCTGATCCGGAGTGTCTTTAATGTAAACACATTTATCACACTCATTGATCTTAAATCCATTTGACAACATGGTTTAATAAAACTTTGCATGCCATTGTTTCGGTGCTTGTTTTAGTCCATAAAGTGACTTAACAAGTTTGCATTTTTTTTCTTTACCGGGAACTACGAAGCCCTCAGGTTGTTCCATGTAAATCTCTTCTTCCAGCTCTCCATTTAAGAAGGCGGTTTGCACATTTATTTGATGGATTTGAAGACTGTATACTGAAGGTAGGGCAATTAACATTCGAATTGATGCAATCCTAGTCACTGGCGAGTATGTGTCAAAATAATCAAGGCCTTCTTTCTGTCTAAAGCCTTTGACAACAAGTCTTGCTTTATATTTGTCAATAGTTCCATCATCTTTCATCTTCTTTTTGAAGATCCATTTTGAACCAAAGGGTTTGTTCCCTGGAGGAAGATCAACTAACTCCCAGGTATGATTGCTTAAGATTGATTCAATCTCACTATTGACAACCTCCTTCTAAGAGGCTGAGTCACTAGACAACATCAGTTCCTTGAATGTTTGAGGCTCAATTTCAAGAAGGAATGTTACAAAATCATATCCAACTGAAGTAGCTGTCCTTTGACGTTTATTGCGCCTTGGACTATCTTAATTGGTTTCATTCTCTTTTGGTCTTTCTCGAGGTTGTTTAGACCCCTCCACTAGATGAGTCAAGTCTAGTTTTATACGGATAGATATGTTCAAAAAATTCAGCATTATCTGATTCCATTACCGTATTATTATGAATATTCGGATGTTCAGACTTATGAACCAAAAATCGACATGTCTTACTATTTGTGGCATATCCAATTAATACACAATCCATAGTCTTAGGCCCTATTTTCACCCTCTTAGGTATAGGAACCTGGACTTTGGCTAGACACCCCCACACTTTGAAATATTTCAAGTTGGGTTTTCTACCCTTCCATTTCTCATATGGAATAATATGTGTCTTCGTGTGAGGCACTCTATTGAGTATTCGATTTGCTGTAAGGATAGCTTCCCCCCACAAGTTTTGTGGTAAACCTGAACTTATAAGTAAGACATTCATCATTTCCTTTAAAGTTTGATTTCTCTTTTCCGCAATTTCATTAGATTGAGGAGAGTAAGGTGCAGTAGTTTGATGGAAGATTCTATTTTCCAAACATATTTCTGCAAATGGAGATTCATATTCTCCAGCTCTATCACTTCTAATCATTTTGATCTTTTTATCCAACTGATTTTCAACTTCAGTTTTATATTGCCTAAATGCATCTATTGTTTCATCTTTATTTAGCAAATAGACATAACAATATCTAGTGCAATCGTCAATAAAAGTTATGAAATACTTTTTCCCACCACGTGTTGGTGTTGACTTCATGTCACAAATGTCTGTGTGAATCAGTTCTAAGGGATATGAATTTCTTTCAACAGACTTATAATGATGATTAGCATACTTAGATTCAACGCAAATTTGACATTTTGATTTATTGTACTCAAATTTAGGCAAAACATTTAAGTTAATCAGTTTTTGGAAGGTTTTGTTATTAACGTGTACCAAACATTCATGCCATAAACATTTAGACTCAAGCAAGTAAGAAGAAGCAGAATCCTTATTCATATCAACTGCAATTACATTGAGTTTAAAGAGGTCCTCAGTGAGGTAACCTTTTCCTACATACATTTCATTCTTACTCACTATAACTTTGTCAGAAACCAATACACATTTGAATCCATTTTTAGTCAGAACTGGTACAGAAACTAAGTTCTTTCGCAATTCCTGAACATACGAGACCCTGTTCAAAGTTACCACCTTTCCCGATGTCATCTTTAAGAGGACTTTGCCAGTTCTTTCAACCTTTGTAACAATGGAGTTTTCCATAAACAACTTCTCGTATGTAGGTGCTGGAGTATATGATGAAAATAGTTATTTGTTGGCACAACCATGGGATGAGGCACCAGAATCTATCTACCATTAGCTTGGATTTCCAACCAAGTTGCATTCTGAAAGCATTGCACAAAGATTGTCCATCTCTCCTTTGGATTAAGCCAAATTTGCTTGATCCTTCTGCTTGTCCTTCTTGGGACCCCGACATTTAATAGCCCGATGACCACGTTTGCCACAATTAAAGCAGCTTCCATTGAATTTCTTCTTAGGAGGATTGCTTGGACCAGATGCTTCCTTTCTTTTCTTTGATTTTATGGGATCTTCTTCAACAATATTTACTCTAGATGTTGCTGAATTACCATGTGACCTCTTTTCTGCGGCTTTGTTATCCTCTTAAATTCTCAGCCTTACCATGAGATCTTTAACAATCATCTTCTTGTGTTTATGTTTCAAGTAGTTTTTGAAGTCCTTCCACAATGGAGGTAACTTCTCAATAGTGACAGCCACTTGAAAAACATCATTCACAACCAATCCTACATTAAAGACTATGTGAGTATTAAGAATAAAATTAATATTTCCAACATAGGTATTAAATAAATTTATACCTTCAGCAAGGAGATCATGAATTATGACCTACAATTCTTGAACTTGGGTGACGACGGTCTTACTGTCTATCATCTTATAGTCCAGAAACTTTGCCACAATGAACTTCTTCATTCCGGCATCATCTGTTTTGTACTTCTTTTCTAAAGCATCCCAGAGTTCTTTTGAGGTTTTGACATTACTGTATACATTGTACAGATCATCCTGCAGGCCACTCAGAATATAATTTTTACACAAAAAATCAGAATGTATCCATGCTTTTGTTACCAAGAATCGTTCTTCAGGTGAAGTTTCATTCGACATAACAGGAACGTTCTCATTAATGAACCTCTACAGACTCAACGTAGTCAGATAGAAGAACATATTTTGATGTCATCTCTTGAAGTCGACTCCAGAAAACTTTGCAGGTTTCTCAGCCGGTGCTAGGGTAGCAGTTGAGCAATTATGTGCAACCGATGTTGTTGCAACACTTATTGTTCCAACATTTACTTGACTTGAATTAGTCATTTTTTATGTCAAATGGCAGACAATTTTAGTATGTGAAATACTAACAGTAAAGAATATATCCTTACACAGACTGTTTCTGATTTAACGATAAAATTTTTATGTTCTTTTAATCGTTAATCGAATGAATTTTAAAAATTCAACAGAGTAGAAAATCATAAAGGTTTTAATCTCCAGAAACCTCAAATATAGAAATTATTAAATTTCTTAAGATTGTTATCTCTTGTATTCAGGTTAGTCAAAAATACAGAAACAGAAAAAAATGAAATAGATAGAATAATTTTAATTCGAGTCCACAGAAATCACTGTGTTTTCTTAAAAAAAATTAATCCTCTCACTGTACCCGAGGTTGCAGATTAATTCCTCCCAAGATAAAATGGATTAACCTGTTAAAGAAATAGCAGTACCTCAAACTGCAATAACTTCAGCGAACGTAAAAACAGTAACAAGAGCACACACAAACTCAGTCGATCGACAATTTTGTTTATGTAAGAAAATGTATTCAGAGAGGAAAAAAAATTATGTATTTGACAAACGGAAAAGACCTCTTATTTATAGCCATTTACAGTAAGGACCGCGTCTGTTCGGACAAACCTGTTCAGACCCATTTTTTCCAGAACATTGTGTCTTTTGGGAAAACTAACCACTTTTCGAATGGAACAGATCCCTTCAGAACGTCTTTACGGTTACATGTTGCGCCAAATTAATTCTGTTTTTTAACTAACATTCTGAATTAATTTATAAGAGAAAGGAAATCAATTAACAAGGTTGATTAAATAAATTTTGTCCAAAAATAATATCAATCAATTGCCTAATCCAAATGCGAAGCCGAAGCCGAGTGACGACGGCGCGAGGGGACACCTTCTTCTTAACCCTTTAAGAACTAAAGGAAGTGTTTCCTATTATAAGGACAACAATTTACTTTCTTCTACCAATATGGTAAAAATGACTTTTCATTTGCACTTTGCGATCATAACTTTTCATTTTCCCTCCAAAATCGGTTCCCCCACTTTTTCATTTTCTCTTCTTATTTTCCATTTACACCTTGCTAAACCCAACAATCAAATCATATTTGCTAACCCGTGCAATGCTATTTCCAACATCAAGCATGCAGCAGCTGTCGGGGTCAATTTCACTACTTTTGATTCTAAGCTCGAAGTTGACAAGATCAAAAAATGGCACCCACAATGCCGTTTGTTGCTGCAAATCAAAGCCCCAAGTGACAGCGGCTCCTTGCGCCCCCCCCCCCCCGGCATAAAATTCAGATTTTTTCCCCGACCCTAATTTAAAAATAATCGCAGAGCCTGGGCGATTCTTTCCTGAAACGGCTTTTACTTTAGTCACACATGTGATTGGAAAAAGAGTTAGAGGTGAGGAAATTGAGTATTGGATTGACGAATGGATTTATGGATCGTTTAGGCCAATACTGTACAACAGTTGCTTTGTGGGTATTAAGCCAATTTCAGTGAGAAAATGTTGTGAAATACGCGAATCATCGACCATTTATGGACCAAGTTGTGACTCCCTTGATGCAGTGGCTGTGGACATAAAATTGCCGGAGCTTGAATTAGATGATTTGATAATGTTCTATAACATGGGTGCATACTCAAAATGTGCCGGAACAAAATTTAATGGATTTGATATGTTATCGACACCTACCTATATTGTTAGCACCAATTCTACGTAGAATTATATATGTCCAGAACAAAGAAAGAGTTGGATCAGCTAGCTATGCTTGTTATTTTCTTAATTTGTTTCCAATAATTAATTAGTTGTTATATTTGTATTATTGTGAGATATAAGCACATGTCTATTTTATTATAAGCTTTCGAAATTATACTTTATTGTCCTCTGATATTATTCAAGCTTTCCTATAGCTATTACTGCATCCATTCTTCTTTTTCAAAAAAATAGAAGGGGACACATTCTCTTGAAAAGAGTAAGTTTTAGATACGTCATCTCATTCTTTTCCTTGATCTCCTCTTTTGTTTTGGCTAATTTTTTCTCTTTAGTCATCCTTTATAATTATTGCTTCAAGCTACTCAAATCTACAATAATATACTAGTGTAATCTCGTTATTAGAGTTTGGAGAAGGTGAAGTGCTTACACCTACCTCTCGTAGAAATAAAATTGAGTAAATAAAATTCTAATCAGAGGCGGATCAGAGAAGAATTTGAGATTTATATATGAGTTCTTAGATAACGATCTCAAACTAATATATTGGAGAAATTAGATTCGGATCATCCACGTGGATCAATTCAAATTGATATATATATATATATATATATATATATATATATATGAACGTAGACACAATTTACAGAGGCTACTAGAAGAGAAGAAAGAAGAATTTCATTTATGAGCTCAAAGGGCTAACTTGTACAATGATGGGAACATGTATTTATAGTTGTTTCTGTAACTAACTATTGGGAGAATCAGTTATAACAACTTTAAGAGAAAATATTATACTACCCTTAATCATCCTAACCACCTTTTACCTACTTAACAACCAACTACTCTAATGAAGTCTCATTACTCCCCTTCAAGCTAGAAGGGGCAAAAATGTTCAACACTCCTAGCTTGGATAATAAATACTCATGTTGACTTTTGGACAGCCCCTTTGTCAAAATATCTGCCGATTGTTCTTGTGTTGGTATATAATTCACTTTGATTGAACCTTGTTGTATCATTTCCCTTATGAAGTGACAATCTATTTCTATATGTTTTGTCCTTTCATGATAGACTGGGTTTGCAGCTATTTGTATTGCTGCTTTACTGTCACTGTATACTTGTATTGGTAGCTGCACTTCAACTCCTACTTCCTTTAACATCCCAAGTAACCATACTAACTCTGACACAGTATATGCAATGCTTCTGTACTCAGCTTTAGCTAAACCTTTGGAGACTGTGGTTTGCTTCTTTGCTTTCCATGACACTAAAGAGTTGCATATCTTAATCATGTAGCTTGTAATAGACCTCCTGGTAAGTGGACAAGAGGCCCAGTCTGCATCACAACATACAGTAACCAATTCATTTGAAGAACTAATCAATAACAAACCCTGTCCAGGCTGTTTCTTGAGATATCTCACCACTCTTAAAGCTGCATTCATATGTGACTTATTTGGCTGCTACAGGAACTGACTTAGAGTCTGAGTACTAAATGATATATCTGGCCTTGTCATGTTAAGGTACAACAGTTTTCCAATTCGCTTTTGATATGATGTTGGATCCACCAGCTGATCTTCAGAATTCTTCTTGTCCCTTATTTGCTCATCATACTATTCTGATGTTAGTTTGACATTAACATCAATGGGAGTTCCTGCAGGCTTTGCTGCTGACATTCCTACTTCAGTTATAAGCTCCAAGATATACTTTCTTTGATGCATAAGTATGCCTTGTTCTGTCCTAGTGAACTCAATGCGTAGAAAATACTTTAGTTCACCTAGATCCTTCATTTTGAAACACTTTTGTAAAGGTTGCTTTGTCTCTTCAATCAATTTAAGACTGCTTCCAGTAACCAACATATCATCTACATACACAAGTACAATGACTATACCAGCTTCTGAATCTTGAATAAACAAAGAATAGTCATACTGACTTTGTCTGAATTTGACAGCAATAAGAGCTTCAGTCAGCTTGTGATTCCATTGTCTTGGTGCTTGTTTGAGACCATATAGTGACTTTGTCAGTCTACAAACCTTCTCCCCTTGTCTGACAAAACCTTAAGGGAGCTGCATATAAATTTCATCCTTTAAATCACCATAAAGAAAAGCATTAAAGACATCCATCTGATGAATATGCCATTTTCTGGATGTTGCAAGAGATACTATAGATCTCACTGTCACTATCTTAACCACAGGTGAGAAAGTCTCCTTGTAATCTATTCCTTCTTGTTAACTGTAGCCTTTAGCCACCAACCTTGCCTTAAATCTCTCTATTTCACTAGTAGCCTTATACTTAATCTTATATACTCATCTGCAACCTATAGGTTTCTTGCCTTGTGGAAGATCAGTAACTACCCATGTATTGTTGTTTTCTAATGCCTGAATTTCCAATTGCATAACATCTATCCACCTTTGATCTATCACAACTTCAGAATATGTACTAGGTTCCTTCAGTGAGGAAGAAGAAGCAACAATATAACACTGATAAGAGGATGAGATATGGTTATAGCTCACATAATTTCCCATAGGATACTTCACTGCCTTTTGTGTAACAAAATCTGTCATCCAAGTAGGAGGTTGCTTAGTTCTAGTGGACCTTCTGATATCAGTTGATACAACAACCAGTTGACCCTCTTGACTAGAATCCATAAGAGGATCAGTACCAGAAGAAGAACTACCTGAGCTTATTTCAGCTAAAGGATCACATACTGCAGTCATGTTATCATCTGAAATCTCAGGCATATGCTGGATATGTTCTTGATCTCCAAGGTGTTCAAGCTCCTGATTTGCAAGGCCAGGTTCAGGACCTTCATGCTCAAGATTATAAGATACATAAGCTGGCTGAGACAACTTTTAAAAATTTACATTTGAACCTCCTTGTAATATATCTGTGAAAAACTGATGTCTTCCAGAGTGTTTGTCATGTGCAAAAGGAAGCATGTCCTCCCTAAATATAACATCTCTGCTGACAAAAAATACTTTGGTGGTAAGATCCAGAAGAATGTACCCTTTTTGTGTTGCTGAATACCCCATATGAATAGCTGACCTGGCTCTAGGCATTAGTTTATCATGTTTAGTAAGACTTTTGGCAAAACAGAAACAACCAATAGTCTTAAAATGGGACAGTAATGGTTTGCTACAATATAATCTCTCATATGGAGTTTGAAAATCAAGGACACTGCTAGGGAGTCTGTTGATAATGTAGGTAACTGCTAATACACAATGCCCCCAGTACTTGATAGGAATTTTCTCTTGAAATCTGAGTGCTCTTGTAGCTTCAAGTAGATGACTGTGTTTTCTTTCTGCCACTCCATTCTGCTGGGGTGTATATGGACAAGATCTCTGATGTATAATACCTAAATTTTGAAACATGCTTTCACAAGTAGAGTTTACAAACTCAGTGCCATTATCAGACCTTATTGTCTTAACAGTCTTGGCATATTGATTATGAACATATTGCACAAACATTTGTAAGGAGGCACAAACATCATATTTATGTTTAAGAAGAAACAACCAAGTCATTCTTGAGAAGTCATCCACTATAGTAAGAAAATACTTGTTTCCATCAAAAGTAGTTGTATTATATGGACCCCAAAGGTCTACATGAATTAACTCAAAACAGTCACAACTCTTGATACTGCTAGTAGGAAAACTGAGTCTAGTTTGCTTGGCATAAGGACAAACTAAGCACTTAGACACCTTACACTGACTTTCTTTATTCATACAAAACATTCTATCAAGTACACCAAAAGAGACATATCCTAGCCTTTGATGCCACAACTCCATATCTGTAAAAACTTGAGACACATTTAAAACTATATCCCTTTGATTACTGACATGCTTTTGAGTATACATACAACCTGTTTCTTTACCAATTTGTTTCACCTTTCCACTGTAAAGCACCTGGAAAACACAACAGTTAGGGAATAAAGTAACTGAGCAATCTAGCTCCTTTGTTAATTTGCTGACAGACATTAAATTGTACTGGAAGTCAGGTAGATATAACACATTGAAAATAATACCATTATCTCCTAATGCACATGACCTACATGTGTCACTTGAGTACTGTCTCCATTAGGTAAGTACACAACCTTAGGAACCTCTAATTTCGAAACAGTGCCTTTGATAAACATATCTAAATCAGATACCATATGATTGGTAGCACCAGTATCTACAGTCCACACTTTGTTAATACCAGGAACATGTAATGATTTACCTGCAATGTGAGCAGCAACAGGTGTAGCATTACAATCCAATGAGGCAATGTCTGTCTTGTGCTGAAAACCTTTGAGAATGTGATCATATTGATCCTTTGTGAAAGTGAAACCTTTCAACAACTGCTTCACCTCCAGTTTAGCTTGACTCATCAACTTAGAAGAATTGGAAGGACCTAGTACACCATGATAACTCTGAGAGCTATCAGTTTTTCTCCCCCATCCTGGTACCTGCACATTAGTATTCATACCATAGGAGAAGTGAACCTGATCAGGATTGACATCTGATGCAGTACCTTGTGGCTTCCTTTTTGACTTGAAATTAAGTGGATACCCTATAATGTTATAGCAATACTCCTTGCTATGACCTTTACACTTACAAAAGTCACAAATCAAGACTGAGTTCCTCTTGAATCTCTGTTTTACACCTGAGGTAGATGCAGATTTAGAATACATAGCCACAGAGTCAGCTCTAAGTATGTTCATTCGCACGCTGTTGTTGTGAGACATCACTGCCTTTTGGCTGTCATCTCCCACTATCATAGCATAAGCATGATTAATAGTAGGTAGAGGATTTAGCATCAGAATCTGACTTCTGGCCTGTTGATAGAACTCATTTAACCCCATCAAAAACTGATACAACTTCTGCCGATTCATGTGAGCTACAAATCCTTTTGATTTATCACAGTTGCAACAAGGTGCAGGCACTAAAAGTTCAGACTCACCCCACAAAGTTTTAAGTCTTGTATAATACTCAGAAACTGAATTAGTACCTTTTTGCAATGTTATAATGTCTTTGTGAAGACTATATGTTCTAGAGCCATCTACTTTATCAAATCTCTCTTTCAAGTCATTCCAAACTTGCAAAGCATTCGAAGCAAAAGCAACACCACTAAGAAGACTCTTAGATACTGAGCTCATTAACCAAGACAACAGAATGGCATTTACCCTCTTCCATTGCCCCCACAGTTCTTCACCATAAACTTCCTTCCTACAGGATCCATCCACCAATCCTATCTTATTTCTTCCCAATAGAGCTAGTGTAATAGATCGACTCCACAATGTGTAATTCTCAATGCCAAGTAATTGAAAAGAGATAAGGCTAACACCACTCACATCAGTAGGACTAAGAAATAGATTATGGTTGTAGTCAATACCTTGAGATGATGAGACTGTATTAGAAGGCAAAGTGAATGAACCAATAATTTCTCCATTGTTGATACCTCGATCTAGTTCTTCAGCTACTCAATCCGGAGACATAGTAATCAAACTTGTTACGAAATAAGAATCAAACTCAGTTAATAACAGCTGTGAACTCCAATTTGCAGATCAACTGAGAATCTGATGAATCTGTGAATCGACAAAACAACTCTCTGATTCTTCAACCTAAATTGCCTATAACAGTTCGTCACTGTGTATGGCTCTGATACCATGAACGTAGACACAATTTACAGAGGCTACTAGAAGAGAAGAAAGAAGAATTTCATTTATGAGCTCAAAGGGCTAACTTGTACAATGATGGAAACATGTATTTATAGTTGTTTCTGTAACTAACTATTGGTAGAATTAGTTATAACAACTTTAAGAGAAAAGACTATACTACCCTTAATCATCCTAAACCACCTTTTAACTACTTAACAACCAACTACTCTGATGAAGTCTCATTAATATATATATATATATATATATATATAATATTTAAGTATCTTCTGTCTGTTACATAAGCAAAAACTCATGTGTTCTTCAAGAGAAACAAAATGATAAAAAAATATTTTCTTCTTCAAACTTCTTCAAATCCTGTAAAGATTCTTGTGAAGATTCTTCTCCAAAATCAAGAACAAAACTTCTGTAATATGTATGCGATTATAGCCTGTGACTATTTTGGTGTAATTCGTATTTCATAATTATGTGATTGTACTATTAGACTAGTGAAATAAATTCAATAATCGTATAACTATGTGTTTGATTAGATTCTTCATTGACATCAGAACATGATTAAATTTTGTTTAAATCTGTTTTCTAGTCAATTTTGTTATCGTATGCGATCAACGTTTGCTTTGTTAAAGTACCAAATAATTTTATTTTTTAGAACTCGCTGTGAATCGAATTTTTATTATCAGCGATGCTATTATGTCTTCTTCATTGAAATCCACACGTTTATTCACATGTGACTTTCCTCTACCCAATAATTTATTACCACGTATATCATAGGTACAAAAGATTTTTTTTTTAATTGAGACCCACAAAACAGACAAGAAAAAAAAAAGGGGGTCGATCTCCATTAATTAATTGTTTGATATGCATTTTTGTGAGACAAGGACATCTATTTTATTATACAAAGAAGTACCCCTAACTAAACTCTGCATAATTAATACATGCATAATTAAACTCTGTATAACTAATACTCGCATAATTAAATCGTACAAAATTAATACCTGCATAACTTTAATCAATAATCAAACGGCCCTTAAGTAATTTAGATACGTCAATCTAGCTCTCTTTTGCAAGAGCTTGTTTCATTTTTATCCTTGATCTCATTTTAAAAAAAAAATTGAGGTAGCTAGGGAAAATGGGAAGGGAATTATTGAAAATTAAACCCTCACCAATAAGGTGAGAGTTCAGGTAACCAATCAACTCAGCTACTAAGATTTCTCCATTTTTACATACAAATTAAAACAACTGTTGTAAAGTGTTTGGCCTAAACTCCTTCGTCAATCCAATACTCTATTTTCTAACCTCTAACCTTTTGCTATATATATATATATATTGTTAGTGCAACGAAAATTTACACTATATCATATTTTATGTTCCAAATCATAAGAAGCAGAATTACTTGGTAAGATCTTCCATATGCTTTGGCTTCATATCAATGATATTGAAACCTCAAGATTCCATACGTCTATCCTAAGGTCAACCTCAGAGAGGAATGTCTCTCACCATCGCTATAAACAGGGGCGGACCCACCCTATGTCATGGGTGTCGATCGACACTGTTTTATTATATATATTTATAAATCTGAAAAAATAAAAATATCCTTACCCACCATATATCATGGGTGTCGACCGACACTGTTTTATTATATATGTATAAAAATCTGTAAAAATAAAAATATCCTTACAAATAACATTAACAACATTACTTGAACAATTGAGGCATTAACGACATTACTTGAACAATTAAGCCCTCATGGCTCATTGGTTTGCAGCGTGAATTGAATGGTTATTCGCCCATAATAGGGATTCGAACCTCCAACCTCCTATTTATAGTCAAATTAACCTAAAATAAACCAATTGCACTAGAATATTTTGTACTTAATACCATCTCCAATGAGGTTATTATAAATACATTTCAAAATATGAAAACTCGTCGAGGAAAGTTTAGTAGTTTACTTGACTTACGTTTTATTAGTACGTTTTAAATAGTTTTTATTAATATAATGTTATTAAATCAATTATTTATTGTTTATTAATTTTTAAATATCAACATCGCTTACAAAAAAACCTGTGTACGCCACTAGCTATAAAACAATTAAAATCAGTTGCATACAGTGGAATTTTTCTGGTACTGATAGCTAAGGAAGGATAATCTGATCTGAATTAATTATTTTAGCGGGTCGGATAGGGAGCCACAAGAATTAATTTTAACGGGGTGGGTCGGAAGCAATGGGTTAGGGTTTGAGTTATAAATTGGGTTAAAATTGATGATCCATAATTTAGTGGAAATATCATTAAAATTTTGAATGGTTAAGTTTCGAGGGTATTTATGGTCTCTTGATATAACGGCGGGGACACTTTTGATCCCAAAATATAATAAAGGGTAAATCTATTTTCATATAATTTAAGGATAATTTTGACCTTTTTCTGTTTTCATTATATAGCTACACGTAAATGTTCCAGAAAGGTAATTAAAAGTGTTTGCCCAAGCTAATAAGTGGATTAAACTTGTTCAAAATAATTTTTTATTTGGATAACCACACATTTGATAACACCAAAGTAATTGTGGCTTGTCATTCCTCTTTGTTGAATAGTTACCATGTAACTACCTTTTGTGTACTAAATTAAATTAAAAGTAAAAAAATTACTTATACGGTAAAATCAGTCAAAAATTATAAATTGATCACTATTAATTTATAATTTCACAGCTTATAATTTGCATTTTTCTGTTTACGTACATATACCTTGATATATGTATAGATTTTGGCATTATTTGTTTCAAAATAAAAAAATAACTTTATTATTGAAAGTAGGAAAAACAAGTTTCCACAAGTGTCAAATTGTATGGACAAACACTAATTGTCAAATTTCTCAAATAAAAAATATTATCTTAAAAATATTTATATATAATCTAGACAGATACTAAATGACATAGTAATGAAAGTAAATGTGTGAGGTGGTGAAGATGGAAACTAAGAAAAAGTGGAAATGAAGATAATGTGTTTGGAGGGAAAATATCAAATGCATCTAAAATATATCATCAAATCTCTAATCGACAGGGTGGGTTTGATCCAAAATACAATTAAGATTTATGGGACCATTAAGTACATGTGATTCACATGTACATATAAAAAGTCATTATGTCTCAATCACTAATTAATATGTTTAATTTGAATTTGATTTTTTCCATACATCTCACTTTTCTATAGGTAATAACCCAACTCGTCTAATTATAACCATGGTTAAGAGACGGTTGGTGTCATTATTTTTGTGAGATCAAATATTTATTTTGCAAACAAAAAAGAAGAAGGATGCTTTTTTAAAAAAAAAATTAAGGTGTTTGACAAATTATTTAAAGGCAGAAGTCAAAAATTATCTTTTTAATGATCAAAGTATCTCAGGCATATATACATATTTACCTATTTGTCACTTATTAATTAATTAGCATAGCTCATAAGTTTGGTTATGTTTTCTTTAAAAAAATTATTTTTTATTTTGTGACTGTATATTATTATTTTACATTTTAAATTTTGGCATAATACATAAATATGTCTTTCAACTTGGCCTTAGCTCACATTTATGCCCTCCAACTTTGATGTGTACAAGTAGACATTTAAACTTGTATAAAGTTGAACAAATAGACACACACGTTTTACTTGACATCCTACATGAAAATTTGAGTCATATGTAGTGTCCTGTATGTATTATGTCACGTACGACTCATGTGTCTACTTTTTCAATTTTATAATACAAGTTTAACTAATTAAGTGTCTACTTGTGTACATCTAAAGTTGAAAGACATAAATCTAAAATAAGGTCAAGTTAAAGGGCATATTTATGTATTATACCGTAGATTATTAATTATTTACGTATTATTTTATAGGACTAGAAAAAAGGTAACAATAATACTTTTGCAAGTTTAGAAAAAAATATAGGACTTTATTTATTTTTGTGGTGAACTTTTCATAGGTAGAGATTTGACTTGTGGAAAATAAATTAAATTTATTTTGCTTGATATTTTTAATTATTTTTAATTTAGTATATCAGTAGTATATCAATATTTAACTAAAGAAACATGAGAAAATTGAAATTTTTTACGCTAAATAGAAATTAATAGAAAAAATTGTGCATTGTAGCAAACTATGAATTCAAAATGAATGTTATAGCTACAATTTCATTTAATTCCAATTCACATCAAACTTCTTGTCATTCGCCTCTCTCCCCTTTCTCTGGATCTCGCTCACCACTCTCCTCCTTTTCAGTCATCTCTCCCTCACCTCTATCACTTTATACAAACACAAAATTTATGTTTGTGTTTGTATAAAGCGAGAGATATTGTACATAAAAATACAAATACATATCTCTCTGTCCTATACACTTATAATTAATTATACAAATCTTTCCCTGCCCAGTTCTCTTTTGTTTTCTCTCTCTCACTTTATACAAACACAAATTATACAAAATACAATGAATATATAATTTGTGTTTGTATAAAGTGAGAGAGAGATTTTATATACAAATACAAATGTTTTAACTCAATTCAATCGTATACGAATTCAAATTTTATGCAGATATACAAACAAAATCATTGATACATATACATTGTATAGTTACATATATACAATTCACCTCTCTCCACTCTTTGCCCTCTCTCACTCACCTCTCTCTTCTCTCTCCCAATCTCGCTAGCCACTCTAGCCTAACACAGAGAACATATACATACACAAACGCAATTTTCATAGACACATATGAATTAGCGCCCAATTTATATAAATTGCCGCGATTTACACAAATCAGATGCTCTATGACAAACATAATTTGATTATGGAGCACAAATAACAAAACTGTAACTATAAAACACTAATATAATTTTTATCTTTACTATTCCTAAAATTTACTCAAATTAATATGCTTGCATTCCAATTGGCAACTAATTTGACATATTTCTGTTTGGCACGTTTAGTTATGGGATAGTCACACATGATGTCCCGTCAGGACATTAATGTTCGTGTTTGGCCTTTATAACTAGCTAGATTACATGACAAAAATGAAGAAAAAATAACTTGGATATAAATTATTCAAATATCTTTTAGGCCAAAAAGATATGGAACCATAAAATAATATTTTGTGTGGTAGGGAAGAGATATTTGATTCCTCTTATATTGTGTGGTCCAATTTAGGCCGAAACAAAAATGGCAGAAATATTTGATCAAAGATCATGTATGGTTGGTTGATAGAATTGTGAATACCATATATACTAATTCTATTTATATTTTTAAATAATTACGTATTTTATCATTAATTAAGAGTATTTTCCTATCATATATTAAAAAAATACAACTAGATATATATTTTTTTGTTACTAAATGCACTAAAATCGAGGAAGAGGCAAGCAAGAATTTGGAGAGGAAAGCGAGCGAGATAGTTATGTAGCCCAGATATATGTGAATCACACTAGATACATGTATATATATACATCTAGTGTGATTCACATGTATCTGTGATACTAGATACATAGGAGAATGGTGAGTGAGACGGGAGGAGGGTGAGTGAGATTTGTTATGTATCTCAGATACATGCAAATTTACTTGAATATAGTGTATCTAAAATAAATTATAACTAATTTTAACCTCATGTATCTCAAGATACATGTATATATCTTGACATATTAAGATGCATAAAATTTTGGTAATATTCATAATATTATAAATTAATATGTATTTAAATAATTAGGTTCTAAACTACTGAGATTTATGTAAGTTTCCAACTTAATTTCACAACGTCAGTAATGGTGAAGTTGAAGGAATTTAAATGAGTACATGATATTGTCTATGAACACTCAAAATTAAAAACTTAGAATAGATAAAAAGGAAAGGCTCAAATATGCCATCGAACTTTGAGAAAATACTCATCTACGTTATCCGTTAAGAGTTTAGTTCATCTATGTCATTTTGTTTGAGAAAAGACTCATTTATGCCATTATTAGTAAACTAAAAATATTTTCCGTTTTGCAAAACTATTTTTTACACGTGGTCATTTATTATTAGGTCACATCATTAATTAAATCATTTTTTAAAAGGAAAAAAGTTCAAATACGCCATCGAACTTTGAGAAAAGGTTCATCTATGTCATTCGTTAAAAGTTTGACCCATCTATGTCATTTCAATTAATAAATAGTGCACAAATGAGCATGTTCTCAAACAAAAATAACATAAATGAACCAAACTCTTAACGAATGACATATTTAAGCCTTTTCTGCCTAGATAAAAGGATAATTATATTCTATTATGGGATATTTTGGAATCCTCAAATCTAGCCAATTGATTTGCTTGCATGAGAACGTCTGTTTTGGCTTTCTCGTACTTCATTGGGATATTTTGGCTTTCTCGCGCGTACTTCATGCAGTCCCATCGGATGATGCAATAATATCTACTCCTTCTGTCATGTTGAGTTTTTTAAAAGTTAATTCGACTAATTTTCAAAGTGAAATTATATTACATTACTTCCATTTTCAAACAAAATATTTAGATTCAAAAACTATACGAAAAGTACTATAAATTACAATTTTTTGCATATTAATATAATAAAAAAATACATCGTAAAATATTAGTCAAAGTTCTTATCGTCTGACACTAAAAAGGAAACTATGACAATTAAAAGTGGACGTAGGAAATATTATTATAGGTACATATTGGCTTTTACACAGACTAAAAATAGAGAGGGTAGATTACTTGAAATAATCTCTAGGTAAGCAATTAGATGTAGATATTTGATTCAACAGTTTTATAACTAGTGATTCTATTTTTTTTAGGCTATAGAGATTAGAGTGGATGAATTGGCTTAAATCTCTAGAGTGCTTTTTAGGTGTAACGATTTGGTTGTTATGGTAATTCTTCACCAAAAAAAAAAACAATTGTTGAATTTTATTGAGTTTTTTTAAAAAAATATTGATGATAGAAGGCAATGTGAATCTATTTAATTTTTAAAGGTTTAAGTTGAATCTCATAATTGAAAATTTGTTGTGATTTATATGAGAAGGACTTGCATGGAAGCCTGAAAGGGAGCATCTTCTTATCATTTTTACAAAAAAATTAATTATTGAACGCAATTGATAATTATAAAATCTATTTGCTACTTGTTACAGTAAAGACAGTAATATAGACAACCAAATTTGGAGAAAAATGACATAAACCTTTAAAAATACTTTCAATATGAGAAATTAAAAAAGAGTGCCTTTATTCCGGTAAAAATAATTAGTATTAGTTAGTTTCTGAAATAGATAAATGACCCTAAATTATCTTTTTTTTTTTTTTAGTTGCATACCTAAATTATCACTTATTAGTTTGAGAAATACATCTTTCTTTTGTATAATACTCTCATCATGGTGTGTAATACACATTCTCTTTTATTTAAAAAAATTGTCACATCACACTCCACATGGACGAAACATTTTGCCTTGACAAAATTAAATAAATTAGTATTAGTTAAAATTAAAGATTAAAAATTATTATCCCAAAATAATAATATTTTTTATAAAATAAAAGGTAAAATATTTTTCTTACCCCTTACTCCATCACTTCCTCTCACCGTAACGCCCCTCCCCATTTTTATGTTTTTTTTGTTTAAATTTCTTTTATAGCCCCCCACCCCCAAAATACTAATTTAGATATTATTTTATGTTTAAAAAAAAAAAATTGCCCACTCCACCTAACCCTTCCCTTTCAATATTTTTTTTTCTCATTTTGTGTTAGATATATACACATCGAAAATATTTTTTACTTGTCACCGTGAGATTTTTTTAAAATAATTTTTTTACTTATGTTAATTCGGTACACAAGTAGAAAGAATTATAAAAATATATGTACATATCCAACACAAAATGAGAAAAATGTCAAAAATAAAAATAAGTTAGGAGCGGAGGGTTAATAAGATAGGGTGAAAAAAATAGGATGGGGTAGGATTTTTATTTTTGAAAAATTAAATAATATCAATTTTATTTTTTTATTGGGAATGAGTGGGTGGTTTTGGGAGGTGGGGGGTGAAGTATGAATTTTTTAAAATATTTTATAAAAGAAATTTAAAAGAAAATAAAAGGACGGGGTTTGTCGGGGGGGGGGGGGGNGGTAGGGTTAAGGGGGGGAGGAGGTGGTGGAGTGAGGTAAGATTTTTAATTCATATTAATAGTTTATTATTAATTTGTGAGGTGAAATATTTTATCCATATGGAATGTCATGTGTCAAAGTTTTTTCAAATAAAAGAAAGAGTGCAATACACACAATTAATTATGTATGAAACTCATACTCTCAATAGTTTATGTATGAAACTAAAAAAAAAAAAAGAAATAATTAAGATGTATTTTTGACACTTCATCTCTTTCTAAAATAATACAAATTAAAAAGCACTCGAGAGAAAACGTGGCCGGGCTTAGAGCACGAGAATTTTCCTCCAATTTTTTTGTTACAGAAAGCGTGACCTGATTTTGGGCATTCTATAAATAATATAATAAACGAGATTGATATTAAATGCAATAAATTAAACACTACTCTACCCTTTCTCTTCTATTATCATGTTATTGTCTACAGCTCATGCTAAGACTCATGATCATGTCATGCCCAAAATACCAAAAGATGGGACGACGATGACGGATTTAATCCGTTCAATTGCCACTGATCAGAAGCATGAAGCTGGACAACCATTTTATATACTCGATTTATCCACAATTGAGAGGCTTATGGACAAATGGAACCATTCTTTTCCCAATGTAAAACCTTTTTATGCTGTCAAATGCAACAATGAACCTGCACTTCTTACTAAACTAGCCAACTTGGGTGCTAATTTTGATTGTGCTAGCTTACTCGAGATTGACAGTGTCTTAAATCTCGGAATTAGCCCAAATCAAATCATATTTGCTAATCCGTGTAAGGCTATTTCCCATATCAAACATGCAGCCGCTGTTGGGGTCAATTTCACTACTTTTGATTCTAAGCTTGAAGTTGACAAGATCAAAAAATGGCACCCACAATGCCGTTTGTTGCTCCGAATCAAAGCCCCTAGTGACAGCGGCTCCTTGCGCCCCCTCGGCAAAAAATTCGGAGCACTGCCCGAAGAAATTGAACCTCTCCTGCATTACGCTTGTAATGTGGCTGGTTTAAAAGTTGTAGGCGTGTCATTTCACGTTGGATCTATAGCGCAAGATCCCACCATTTATCGCGAGGCGATTGCCAATACAAGAGCCGTGTTTGATGTAGCTGATTATCTCGGAATTCCTAAAATGCAAATTTTAAATATTGGTGGTGGGTTTAGATCCACCCCGTTGTTCGAGGAAATAGCTGGTGTAGTAAATGAAGCAGTCCAAGATTTTTTCCCCGACCCTAATTTAAAAATAATCGCGGAGCCTGGGCGATTCTTTCCTGAAACGGCTTTTACTTTAGTCACACATGTGATTGGCAAAAGAGTTAGAGGTGAGAAAATAGAGTATTGGATTGACGAAGGGATTTATGGATCGTTTAGGCCAACACTGTACAACAGTTGCTTTGTGGGTATTAAGCCAATTTCAATGAAAGAATGTTGTGAAATAGGCGAATCGACGATTTACGGACCAAGTTGTGACTCCCTTGATGCAGTGGCTGTGGACATAAAATTGCCGGAGCTTGAATTGGATGATTTGATAGTGTTCTATAACATGGGTGCATACTCAAAATGTGGAGGAACAAAGTTTAATGGATTTGATATGTTATCGACACCTACCTATATTGTTAGCACCAATTCTACCTAGAATTATATATGTCCAGAACAAAGAAAGAGTTGGATCAGCTAGCTATGCTTGTTATTTTCTTAATTTGTTTCCAATAATTAATTAGTTGTTGTATTTGTATTATTGTGAGATATAAGCACATGTCTATTTTATTACAAGCTTTCGAAATTATACTTTATTGTCCTCTGATATTATTCAAGCTTTCCTATAGCTATTACTGCATCCATTCTTCTTTTTCAAAAAAATAGAAGGGGACACATTCTCTTGAAAAGAGTAAGTTTTAGATACGTCATCTCGTTCTTTTCCTTGATCTCCTCTTTTGTTTTGGCTGATTTTTTCTCTTTAGTCATCCTTCATAATTATTGCTTCAAGCTACTCAACTCTACAATAATATATCTAGTGTAATCTCGTTATTAGAGTTTGGAGAAGGTGAAGTACTTACACCTACCTCTTGTAGAAATAGAATTGAGTAAATAAAATTCTAATCAGAGGCGGATCATAGTAGAATTTGAGATTTATATATGAGTTCTTAGATAACGATCTCAAGCTAATATATTGAAGAAATTAGATTCGGATCATCCACGTGGATCAATTCAAATTCATATATATTATAAATATTTAAGTATCTTTTGTCTGTTACATAAGCAAAAACTCATGTGTTCTTCAAGAGAAACAAAATGATAAAAAATATTTTCTTCTTCAAACTTCTTCAAATCCTGTAAAGATTCTTGTGAAGATTTTTCTCCAAAATCAAGAACAAAACTTCTGTAATATGTATGCGACTATAGCCTGTGAATATGATATTTATGATTAATTTGCATTTGTCATTTCATTTCACATCATAAATATCAAAATGCTCTGAATCTTGATATTTTGTTTGTACATGCCTTTAATTGATAACTTTGACAATTCTACTTTTGGTCATTCTATTGTAAAGTGAATATATATATATATATTTGTGAATGTCACTTCATTCACAACATAAATCATATGCTTTGAACCCTGATATTTTTCTTCAATTCATGTCTACCATTCCCTGAATTAAAAATATCTTCTTCTTCTGGCGCATGTGTGCTTCTATAGTTGTGGTGTTGCTCATTGTACTGTTTAGCTAAACACGATATTGGGATGTTATTTCACTGTGTAAACTCTCTGCCCCACCAAAATACTTTTTATGTTTCGTTTCTTGAGAATCAAAAAACTTTGATCAATAAAATATATCTTTTCACTTTACTATTGATATGAGCCAATCAAATTGCAACTTATAATACTTTTTGTATAGTTTTAAGATATCTTAATTTTAATTTTAAAATGTTAAGCTTATCTATCTGATCTAATTTAACTCTGAAGATCAATGAACATGAAAGGTTTATACAGCTGTGATTTCTTGACAAACATTCTTTCAAGTATAGAGAAAAACAATAGCAAAGTAAAAAACGAAACAAGAGATATTTGGTTGTATTTAGATAACATAAAAGTGGCATCATTAGAGAGTTGAAACACTGTGAAGAAAGTTACAATGAGTATGATACAGAACAACTGCTGCACGATCAGTTGATAGGAAAAATTGCAGCTGCGTGTTTTTTGGCAGCAAACTCAGTTTCGTGTGCAGCTGAAAAATATGAACGGAAACCAAAAGAATGTTGACAAAGCTAAAAAGTTGAAGAGTGTCGCGGACCTCCTGAATTAGATTATCTGCAGACCTAAGACTCCTAAACACACCAGAACTTCTGACTGGTCAGGAGGAAACTGTACCAAAAAAGTGCTATGAACACACGCGGACCCTTTGAGATTCTCTCTCTTCTAAAACAGCTCCTGATGACTTGCCATCCCTCTCTGCTAAACATCTTTTGTATGGTACAAATCCCTTGCTCTTGGTTGTACATTTGGACTCAACTGTTTCAGAACTCCTGTTTCCATCGTCAACTTCACTAGCTGAGCCAATGCTTGAACCAGTCGATGATCCCTCTCTTTGAGGTTCTTCATCTTTTGGTCTCTGACAATGAGTAGCAGTCTCCATGGCTGTTTGGCCACACGATGAGATAGATCGATATATGAGATCTTGGTACCAGGACCACCAAGAAATTGTAGCTGCAGGGAAGGCTGCAGTACTCTCAGGATTGTTTTCAAGCATGTTTTGTGACGACCAAGAAGCTGGTGGAATCATATTCCCTGGAACCATGGCAAGTATAAACGGTGAATTTGCTTGGTTAGCTTGGAATGCATGAAGTACATCTTCATTGCTGATCTCGATTTCCTTTTCTGCGTTGTATAGAGCAGGCGGAGCAAGGTTATTGGCATCTGGTACGAAAACCGTCTTTCCAAACAGCTTGATACTTGCTGAAGGTGGTTCAACAGCTAGCTTTTCACCATTACATGAATTCTCCATATGAACTATAGCACATTCCTGAAAAAAGGCACATACACACCTGAGGTTAAGTCACAAGTGTACAGCCTAAATAGCACTGCAAAGCAGATAGATCAAACTTAATGAAGAAATACCATGAACTCAGAATTGGTAATCGGGCTGGTACTAGCAGCTACTGGTTTTAATGCAACATGGATTTCCTCCACGGTGTTGGAGTTTGAGCTCATACTTTCATCATCATTCTCCACAGAAATTACATTTGCAGTGTGTGCATCCGTAGTACAAGAGACTGGTGAAAAGCGAGAGTTCTGCTGCTCAGCAATTGAATATTCAGCAGCACCTAAACCAATTGCTGGCAAAACTGAATCTGGAGAACAACTGTCCCTTCCTGATGCATTTGGGGAAGGAGACCTTTCAGGCTGACCTGAAACTGCCTTGTTAGCTACAGAAGAATCAGCTATCTTGCGAGGGTATGGATGCAGAGGTTTCTTCTTTGGCCGAGGAGGAGGTATGTCAATCGCATTTAGGGATTCATCACCATCATTCCCTGAATCTCGAGCAATCTAAAATGTAGATTAAAAATTCAATGCTTTAGCCACTGACTACCCAGGCATCTCTGCCTTAATTCGGACAGGATAGAGAATCAAGCAAACTTCCTATAATTTGTCACAATCTAGGGACCAACCTTGGCGAAAAACTTCTGCGCATGACTACGAATCTGAATTGCAGTTTTGCTTCCAACATATTCTGCATGATTAAAGAGACATGTTAGAAACTTCTATTTAGATTGAGTGCCCGTTTGGATTGACTTATTTTAGGTGTTTTTAAGCCAAAATAGCTTTTAAGCAGTTTTGAAGTGTTTGGGTAAAGTTAAAAAGTGCTTATAAGCACTTATTTTAAAGTCAAAATAACAAGAATAAGCCAAAAGTCATAAGTTAGAAATCCTAACTTATGACTTTTGGCTTATAAGTCATAAGCCAAAAGCCAATCCAAACAGGCCCTGAACCACATAAATGGGAGGGGGGGTCAGAAGAAGAATGGACCTTTTATCGGGAACGAACAACCTTATACCACACTTACCTTCTATTTGGCGCCAAGCACGGCCATACAACTTTAAGGCTTCAAGAAATCTCTGGTGTTCTTCCTCTGTCCATTTCTCTCTCTGTTTTGTAATGGTATAAGGCTTCCTAGCCTGTTGCACATGAGATTAAGTGATTCAATTAAGCACCAATCGAGCTATATGCTATCTTACCTATCTCAAATGAACTGAAGGAAAATAACTTGGAATACATTCATGGGAGGGATGTTGACCTTAAGCACATTTTCATTGGCAAGACAAGTCGGGGCCTTTCCCTGAGTAGCCACAGTTTCCAACTTTGAGCTAATCATGGATGAGGCACCTTGCTGAGCCCCCTCAACTTGATTCTGTGGAATTGTGAAGAAAGCATACTTCATAAGAATACAATCCAAGTAAAACTCAATTAAAATGAAATAAAGTGCCACAAAGAAAACCCAGGGCACAGGCTTCCTCCCTATTCAGCAGACAGACTTCTAGCTCAAATCACTCTCATTAAATCGTGCTTATGATTCCAATTAACATCAACTGCTCTGTGGTGCTAACGTTCTATATTTTCACCCCCATTTCTATAAGCCTTATGAACTTTGACAACCATCAGCTAACCTTTTCTCCCCAAACATAATTAATAGTAGTATTGTTTTTAAAACCAGACAGAGAGATAAAAGAACAACTACTACCACCGATAGCATCCCAAGGAGCACGCGAGAAGGAAAAACTGAAAGAGTTGGAAAGGCCTCGTAAATTTACTTCCATGTGCTTGACGTCATTGGAAAAGGATAACTAGATAGCCAAGTTGGAAGAAATGAGACTGAAGCATAGCTTCAAGCTTCTTGAAGCCATGGACTCACAAGGCAGAAGCTGCAGGATTCAAGACTCGAAATTGAATTTGTGGTCTCAAGCTTGGCCTTAAGGATTTTCCCACTCACTGGACTGTTAAACCATAGCCTCAAATTGGCAATATATTCAGTTATTTGAAGGCAAGGAGTTTTATGACACACTTCCCAAGGGGACTATAAATTAGGGGAAGAGCTAGCACCTTGATTACGGGTTCGGTAAAACCCAGTAGCTTTAGCATAAACTCTATATTCGTGTCAAAAAAATTCACTTAATATGTCTAAACAATTTGTCAAGAACCCAATAACTTTCTTTTTCAGAATCTAGAATCCATAAACTCAAAATCCTAGCTCCACCTCTGCTATAACTTAGAGCCCTAGAATCATTGTTCATTAACTTTGACTTTTGAGAAACTTAGCCCAAGTTTAACTGTCAACGACAAAAATAACAATTATGATACCAAAGATATTGTCCCTCTTCCTTAATAGATGCCCTCAAGTAGCATGTTTCTGATTATCCATTTGATCTTAGTGCTACATTCTTTGAGTTTGAATGACCATTGGTTACAACAATTCAAGCATGTTATCCAAATATCTGTGTTGTACCGCTAATCCGTAGGCTAACAATGTCTCTATTTCAAATTAGCTAGGTTATCGCACTTCATACAAAGGCAGATCCAAGATATAATACTTTTGGTTTCAACCTATAAAATTCTTAGTATTGAACTCATTGTGTTTAGGGGTTACACTGGGTTTGTTGTTGTTGTCGTTGTTGTTGTTGAACTCATTGTGTTTTAAAAGAACTATGAGTTCAGATCTACTACTTATTGCAATTCTAGGGGATTTTTTACACATAAATCTATCATCCGCATCGAAAATACAGAGTTCATATGAACCCACAGCTAAATAGCTGCATCCGCCCCCGGCATCATGTATAGCATTGTGTCATGATGTAAAAGAGTATATTGGCAGCAATGTATACCCTATCATCAAACAAATTATTTCAACATTAGCTGAATTACATGTCCAACACTACTAAAGAGACGTCTCAGCCAGATCAAAACTGAGAACAGATATCCTCGCATCACATTAGAAAACGTGAATAATGAATCAATGGTGTCTTCTTTTTGAGTAAATGCTATTTAGGTTTTACTTCGAGATTTAAATTAGCTAGACTCAGATTTTATTATCTCAGAAAGTCAAGTCTAAAGATGACTTTCAGAGATAACAACTACCATCTGTCAAAACAAACCAATTAGGCAGCTATGTTGACATATGACCTATCCTCCATATCATTTTCCCTACCATTTAACTAAATTTACTGTTTCTAGAAACATAATAAGTTCCAAATACTCAAACAAACAGAAAACTTAACAGTACAAAATATCATTTATTCTCATAATTATTGTAGCTTAGCATACAGATGCACCTTTAAATCTAACAAAATAATGATAAAATCAGCAAAACTTCAGCTGCTTCATATATTTAACAAACAAAGTCTACTTCCAGATATAGTAAGAAAACATCAAATTAAGAAATACCCATATTCCAAAAATGAATCTTGAAAAAAAAAACTAAATTAAATATAAGAAAAGTCCACATACCACTGCATCTGCCACCATTGCTGCAAAAAAATCTGGAAAAAAAATTAAAGTTAGACCACAAAAAGATGGGTATTCTAGCTTCACTTCTCTTGCAACCCAAAAAAAAAAAAAACTTTTTGAGAAGTGGAAAAAATAAAACCAAAAAAATGGTCTGTAAAATAGGGGAGATGAAAAAAAATGAAGGGAAAATATAAGAACAGAAGAACAAGAATGGAAGGGGAGGAAAATTTTGGGGATGGGGTATGCCACGTAGGATAGTGAGGATGGATTTTCCATATATTTTTAATAAATAAAATAAAAAAATTGGAATAGAAACATCGAGAAGGTTACAGAGAGTTTTTGTTTGTGGCTGTGAATGAATGTTTAGAGATGACACGTGTCAATGTAAGGCTGGCCCATTAATGAAACCATATCTCAATCTCACTCATAAATAGTGACACCAAAGTCCAAGTGTGATTTTTTTTTTGCTATATGTGGAACATATTCAGCCAACCAATCATACATCCATATTAGGGGGACAATACATATATCTATTTCGGTACTCTTTCCGTTTTAATTTATTTGTTCTGTTTCCATATGACATAATCTTAAATCAAATATATCAGAATATTCTTTAATTTTATATAGTTATTCTATATTAAAAGTATAATATAGTTAAATTGTTATTTTATTATTCTTTAACAAAGTGTTAAATTGATATTGAATAAATAAAAATGAACGGAAAGAGTAATATCTAAATAAATAATATAATATCTTATCCATCACTTATTTTTTTTATTATTTTGATTGATTCGAAAGAGTGAGTTTGTGGCTCTGATTCCTTGTCCTTTTTGGGTGGCTGATTTTGATTCTCTCTGTTTGGGCTTGCTCCAACTTAGTTTAGTTTGTGGCCTTAAAATATTTTTCATGTGGGTTTTGCCAGTGTTGTTGGCCAATGCCAATGAAGCTACTATTCAATGCCTAAAAAGTCTTTTATGGTCTTTGAATAAAATAAAATAAAAAGTGGATATTATTATTTAATTTATACTAATTTTAAAAATATGTATTTTTTGTGTTTAAAATTAGATTGACCACACCTAATTAAGAGAAAAATATCTGATGTTACATACGTATAAAGTTCAAATATTTCTGGATGAAGTTCAGGGAAACAAAAATATTTAAACTCCAGGAGTGTATAACTGAATTTTCATCTTCAACCTTATAAATTTTCAGATATCTTTAAGTGTATTTGGCAAAAAATATTTTCTTAAAAGATGTAGTAAGTAATTTACGAATTATTTTGTGTTTGATATGTAAGGTAAAAATATTAATGTATAATTTATGCAAATTTTATGGGAGGTGAAATGGAGGTGGCCGGGTGGGGTAGGAGTGTGGTAGTAGCGGGGAAATTTGATATGAAATGACACTTGTGAAGTTTGTATTTCCTACTTTTACTAAGAAAAATTATTTTCCTCATTCTTAAAGAACTTATTTTTCTAAGAAAATGTATTTTAAATAATTGACCAACTAAATATTAAAAAATTAAAAATGACAGTAGATGATTTCTTTCTCCTTAATTTATTCATTATCTACATGATGTGCCAACTCATATTATTAATAAAAAAAAATGTTTGAATGTGAATGAAGTGATATATGAAGAAAAAAAAATACATATTCAAATTTAAGTTGAAAAAGGTATTTGAAAGTTGAAAAATATTAAAATTTTGTAAGAAAAGTAAAACAAGTTAGAAAAATTAGTCATTTTTTTCAAGTTTAGAGAGGGAAATTATTTTTACATCCAAACGGGTCTTTATGTGTTGTGAACCAAGCTAAGTCTGTAAGGGCTTATTAGTTAGAAGTAGTGAATGAAATTGGGTCAGGTAAAATATTGGAGCGTTTTATTTGGAATCCAGGCCCAATTAGCATTTGGTTAAAAGGGAAAATGAGTTGGAAAGAAGGGTTTAAACATATTGAAGAAAATGTTTGTCCTATCCTCTTCTTCTAGAGTCGAAGCTTTTCATTCTTATCCTTATCTCTATCTTTAGTTACTTGTTATTTCAATGTTTTCATTGTATTTCCATAGTTTGAGTATTGCAACCACAATTCTAAAGTTATAATTGTGTTTTAATGCTCTTCTTAATATAGTGAGAAATTCAAATTTGTTACATTATGCCCAGGAATAAAATGTGACAATTTTCAAATAAAATATAGTTCCAAAAAAAAATTAGTACTCACTTAAGTTGGAAAAAAATATTTGAAAAATTAAAACTGTACATGAACAGACATTTTATTAACACATTATTACATTTTTGTGAGAGAAAAAAACATTTTAATTGAAAAAAATGTTATTTTTCCAAGTTTGAGTTGAAAAAAGGGAAAACTACGTGGTTAAACAAATATATATTAGTTAATTATCTAACATAACTACATTTTGTATTAGTTACAATCTGGAACTTACTTCTAGCTATAATTACATTCCTCTCTCGCCTCTCGCCTCTCGCCTCTCGCCTCTCTCTCGATATTCTCTTTTGTCAGTCTCTCTCACACTTTATACAAACACAAATTATACAAATATATAATTTATGTTTGTATAAAGCAAGAGAGAGAAATTGAATATATAAATACAAATATATATATATATATANATATATATATATATATATATATATATATATATATATATATATATATATATATATCTTTCTGCCCTATGCACTTTTAATTAAACAATACAAATCTCTCTCTGTCCAGTTCTCTTCTACCTTTCTCTCTCTCGTTTTATACAAATACAAATAATTCAAATCCAAATTTATTTGTGTTTGTATAAAGCGAGAGAGAGAAACTGAATATATTAATACAAATACATATTTCCGCCCTATGCACTTATAATTATATAAATACAAATCTCCCCTGTCCAGATCTCTTATGCCTTCTCTCTGGCGCCCTTTATACAAACACAATTTATCCAAATACAAATGTGTAATTTGTGTTTGTTTAAAGCGAGAGAGAGATTGTATATACAAATACAAATGTTTGAACTAGATTCAATCGTATAAGGATACAAATTGTATGCAAATATACAAATACAATCATTGATACATATACATAGTAGTTATATATATACAATTATCTAATCGATACACCAATACAAGTCACTTCTCTCCACTTTATGCGAGTTTTTGGCTAAAATCATCTCTCAAGTATAACTCAAACTTAGGGTGCATCCTTATGAGATAATAGTGAACAAAAAACATCCTTCTACTATCCCAAAACTTGCATAATCATCCTTTTTGTTAACTATTGTTAAAAACTAACTGAAAGAAAAACAACTGCTAAGAACATGACTTTCCCCCAATAGCTCACGGGAAGTCCGGACTCTTCTTTCATACTTTTGTACAGAAAAATAATTTGCTCTATCCCACTTTTAGTTTAACCTTCAACAACGCATCCCTAATTGAGGGTTGAAATTGACTACTCATGTAACTGATCATTGCACTCAAATTTTTGGAAGAAGCTAATAGCACTCGACAATTTAGAAAATGCACAGTTGTTGGCAATTCTAGAGACCTCTTGAGAAGCAATTTGAAGAGGAAATTAGCAATAATGATGCAGTTATATGAGACAATAAGGCTCATGTTAGTAAGAAATACACCAAGCATGTTGGCCTGAAGGGAGATTTTCGCTTAGTTCTGCGAGGTGCCGCTAGAAACATGATTTCTCAACGGTCGATAAGGTGCTTATAATTAAAAGTGTCATTCATAGAGACTTCAATGCAATTACAACGAAAATTTGGAAACTCTGTTCCTAGCTATCGTATATTGAAGAGGTGCCAATGGAATTGGATGAAATCAATAGAATTAGCAATTTTCATGTGCGACATTGTTGACATTTATAATTTTTATGTTGATCCTAGTTACACATAATGGACTCCATACTTTTCTACACCAAGAAAATGGCACAGCCCACTTCCAGGGAGGGAATATTACCAACTCTTAGAATGCCTTGGAGTCATACAGATTCATTCTCCTATGTGAGCAAAGAGGAAGCGAGACTAGCCTAATGTGCCTAGTTGAGAAATGATAAACGACGCTCATAGAAATGCATTGCGTTTAAAAAAGAAGTAAGAGAGGAAGGATTGGTCTCACTTTGAAAAGAGAGAAGATGAGAATTTGGAGTTGTAGTAAAAGTCGTCGTTTTATGTTGTATCAGTCTCGCATTGAGCTTTTTGTATTAAATGTATCTTGTGTGTTTGTCAAGCGCAATGAAAGTACTCTGAGTTGCCTAAAAGCATTTATTTTTCTTCTTTTTTCCACCTTGAGCATTTTAACACTTCAAACCAGCAAAAAGGCTAATATTTCACCCAAAAAAAAGGACCAAAACTTGCACAAAAAACACACACTCAAGAAAACATCAAGGCAGCTACAAAACAAGAAAAAATTGATAAAACGATTAAAAAATTGGTTAATCAATACAAAAATAACATAAAAATCAGCAAAACAATACCAAACTAGCCAAAAACAGTAAAAAAAGTTTATAAACCAGTATATAAACAACAAGAAAATCAGCAAAACAACACCAAACTAGCATAAAACAACAAAAACAAACAGCAATACAACAGAAAAATTGGTAAACCAATACAATGTTTTTGGCAAAACATAAGAAAAATAACATGAAAAGACAAGCAAAACAATAGAAAAACCAATTAAAATAAGTAGAAACAGAGTCTAGTACCATTAAATTAACAAAATAAGTAAATGGACAGCAAAAACCAATAGCATATCATCAGTTTGATACACAAGAACAAAAAAAAACTCAATAAATCAAAAATAAGTATTTTCTTCAATCGTTCCTGCCGTTTTGAAAGTCATGTGCTTAGCAATTGTTTTTCTTTCCGTTAGTTTTTAATAGTAGTTAACAAAAAGGATGCTTATGCAAGTTTTGGGATAGTAGATGGATCATTATTGTTCACTATTATACCATAAGGATGTACTCTAAGTTTGGATTATACTTGAGGGATGAATTTAGCCAAAAAACTCACTCTATGCCCTCTCTTGCTCGCCTCTCTCCTCCGTCTCCCAATCTCGTTCACCTCTCTCCTCCCTCTAACATGTAGCTACGAATCGTAATTAACAAACTATAACTATGAAGCATAATTAAATTATTTTTAAGTGACTATATGCGAAATTCCTTTAAAAGAAAAAGAAAAAAAAACCTAAAAAATATCTATGTTTAAATGGTCCCTAAATACCTAACTCTTATCCCTAAAAATCTCAAATCAATTCAAACCGTGTACGTAGAAAAGTCAATAAATCCGTAAAACGTTTTACTTTCTCCATTTTTTGGGGTCTCATGAGTTGTCATTTTATTATAAATAATTATCTCAAATTACTTGTTAATTTTTATAATCAAAATAAAATTAATTATATTTTTTCATCTTCACCTTTACAATTATTTTTTAAAAAAGTAAAAAAACAGATTACATTTATAAAAGTTTCAAAAATAAATTAATAAATATATAAATAAAAAATAGACAACTAATATAAAATGGAACTAAGTATATTCTTCACATCATAAATGCAAGGAGTTTATAAGGACAGTGAAGGGAACTTGGATTTGAGTCAAGCTCCTTAATTTGTCGGTGAGGAATGGATGCAGCTAATGTCGATGGACATTAAACTGAAATTAATAAATTGATTATTATAGCTTCAATCTAACATCATAATATAGTTGTTGACTTGTGACAATCTCTTCTAAGAGGTAATAATTGATAAAATAAAATTATTATTTTATTTATTTATTTATTATATTAAAATGAATATTAATTCATCCTTAGTTCTTAGTTAATCATTGTTATTAACTATAAGAATTTATCCTTTTTATTAATTGTTTCCTAATTATTTATTAATTATATTGATTTTTTTATTTATCCTTCTTATTAACTATATTAATCCATCCTTAGTTGTTATATTAAAAATGAATATTAATTTATCTTTAGTTCTTAGTTATATTAAAAATGAATATTAATTTATCCTTAGTTCTTAGTTAATCATTCTTATTTACTATAAAAAAAATGTATCCTTTTTATTAATTGTTTCCTAATTATTTATTAATTATATTAATTTTTTGTTTATCCTTCTTATTAACTATATTAATCTATCCTTAGTTCTTAGTTTATCCTTTTTATTAATTGTTTTTAATGCATTTTTAAAACGTTAAAGTTATTATTATTGAGTTTAACATAATTTTGATGATTGACGAAAAGCTATGAAGCAGTCAAAAAGTTGAGAAGTGAGTTGATCGAGATGATCTCACTGAACTCAGAAAAAATGCAAAGGCTAAAACCATTCTAGTATATGAAATATTAATTACTAGTCTTTTTTTGTTGTTATTAAATATCAACTCAACACTAATGTTTCTTTAGAGTTTATGTCACTTAAACATTTTTTTTAAAGAGCTTATACATCAATCTCTTCATTTACAAATCTCTGAAGTTCAAAAAAAAAGGAATTTATTCTTTTTTTGTTTGATATTTACTTTATATTAACCTGATTGTGAGGTTTTTGTTTTTTTATTCTTATTATTGATCTTAAATTAATGGATAATTATGTTTTTCAACTCCAAACAACGTTTTTTTATTAGATTTTATTCCACAAATTCGTTATCAAATAATTGCAAATTAGTCTCGAATGAATCAAATCTCTAGTTTAAAGTCTTTTAGACTACTATCAACCAACTTCAATAACATCTAATTAGATTTGAGCACGATTCATTCAAAAAAATAATCACGTTGTAACTATGAATTTTAGATATAGATAGCACTCATGATTATATAAGTTGAAAGCGTTGCGTTGATCTCTGTTGAAAGGATGAATTTTAAAAAAATAATTAGGTTAAGAACTGAAAAATGAGTTTCAATTTCATAAAAACTGAGCCAAACTATGTAAGAAGCTAGAGTATGTGCCAAAATTGGTAGCATTATTGTCTGAACTAATATATAGTGTAATTTTATCCTTCATAATTTTTGTGATATATGAAACTCATTTAGTTAGTCAATATTCATTTATTTGCCTTCAATAAAGGTATGAATCTCTAATTATTCACATCTAGAATGTCATATTTATTTATGTATAAATTATAGGAATCACATATTGTAAGTACTAAATAACATCCTATCCCTTCTAGTTTTCTATTTATCAAAAATCCCTTAAAAATGATGTTTGCGGGATACATAGCGTATTGCATGAGATACATTAGGTTTGATACATTCCACATAGCGGGATACATAGCGTTGTGCATGGGATACATAGCATTTGATACATTTATTCCACATAGCGAGATACATAGCGTTGTGCACGGGATACATGCGGGATACATAGGTAAAATAAGGAATTTTTGAAATAAGTAGGGATAAATGGATATTAAGGTAAGTAAAAGAGAGTAGTTAAGTAATTTATCCTTTATTTATTCTTTTGATATACATTTTAATCATTCAAATTTCAGTTATTGAATTCGTTTGATTTTCTTCCCTTTTTAATTATTTAATGAATCTGGATGTATCTAAATGATTAATATTTATAATAAATCACTAACATCATTAAGATAACATGCATCTAATAATCCAAATATAACATTCATTGTTACTTCATCTACTCTCACCACTATCCATCACTGTAATTCATCATTATCAATTTTCACTATCATAGTCATAATTACCATCCTCAATCACAATTACCATTATTCCCATTCATCACAATTAGTTGTTATCATTAGTCATTATGTACAATCGTCACCACTAATCGTCTATCACAACATTCACCAATCATTATCGATAATTACCATCATCAACTAACATTAAATAACATTAACCACCATCATCGGATATATCCATTATCATTAGTTATTACTATCGTCCTCTATACTTATCGGGCATTACCACCAATTGCCACCTCAACCACCACTATTAACATTACTTTAGTCACGATTACCACTAGCTGTAATATATCAAATACTATAAATGTGCAAGTTCCCGTTTAATAGGTAAATTGAAAGAAAAAATATCATTAGTTTATCGGTGTTGGATTATTAAATTAACAATTTTAAAATAATTTTATAATTTTTTATCAGACTATCGATTTGAGAGGAAACAATTTGAGAGGCATTTCTTTTTGATTAAACAAAAATCAAATAGTGAAAGATCCCTAACCGATTAACCAAAATTTGACCATGAATATCTTATTATTTTGGTAATTAATTTTGCTTTATTTTTTCAAAATCAATAACCAATAAATTGAATCAATTATATATAAAATTGTGTCGAATGATTGATAAACACTTCTATCAATGAATACCAACATCACCAACCATCACTATTAGTCATTACCATTACAAAATAACCGTATATTTCTTAAATATATTTTATTAACATAATATTTGAGTAATTAATATGTTATATAGATTTTCTATAAATAAAAGTTTTATGCATTCGATATTGAGAAAATAACGTTTCTTAGTTATATAATATTCAAATCTTAATTCAGCATATTATATTCATTATTCAAAGCATGTGATTAAATTCAAACGTCTTAATTTTGATACACATCTTATTATTCAAAGTTGTATTAAAAATTTAGATTAATTTTATTATTAATAATAAAAATAAATGGGGTCTTAATTATACTTCATTGACAATAGAGATCCGGAACGGGCAACAAATTGGGCGGGTGCCTTTGCTTATGAATCATCCGAACTGAATTTCAGAGCCCTAAATAACTCTCCGTACAATTTCACTGCGAGAAGACGAAGAAGAGCATGAGCAACGATAAACAGTTCGAATTCTGCGTTGTTTGCAAGCTCAATCACAATCAAAGACGCCGCCATAACTTCCTCCCTAACCACAAGAAGTCGCTCGCGGCGGTGCTCTCCCGTTTCCAATCGAAGCTTTCCGATATCCGGTTCTTCCTAAAAAACCCTATCCCTCTGCGCCCTGAGCATGCTTCGCTTAACCGACTTTGGTGTATCTTCTGCGAGTGTGATATACTTGAACTCGACAGCTTCTACGCTAGGTACGGAATGATTACTTTTCTGCTTGTTTTACTGATTTGTAAAGTATATGTTCGTTTATAGATTTTATGTTTGTTGGATATAGTGACAATGCGATTAGGCATTTATCTGGTGCGGATCATATGAAGAAAGTTAAAGGTTTTTTGTGGAAGTATGGTGGTGGAATGGACAAGGTTGATACTCTTCGGATTACAGAGACTGACTTCGCCAAGGTACTGGTGATATATTTCACATTTATTTGTATGTCACGCCTTCACAAATTTATGTTGTTTGGTGTGTGCAAGCCGTGTACATGTTAGGATGTCTCTCACTATCACTATCACCATCACCATCACCAAATCTTACAATTGACGACAACTATAACTGTACCTTAATTTGAAACTCGTTGCCCTCAGCTTAAGTTTTTCTCGGAGTAGAAATGTACTATAAAATTCGAGCTGATAAAATTTATGAGAGTTAGATGACGCTCCTTCATTTACCAATTTGATTAGAGCACTTCATAGTTATATCTTATTTAAAACTTAAAATGTATTTCTTCATTAGATTATACGTTGCATATATGAGAATTTCTACTGATCCAGTACTGTCTGTTTGTTCTTCAATGGTAAACCCTTTCTTCCTACATATACAGTTTTTTATTTGGCATTTTCTCCCCTCTTGATCGGGAGGTCTAGATGTGGATTATCCCTTTGTTTTGTCATTATATCATAGTGATTGACACTATCAATAAATTTTCTCTGTGGGAGATGTCATCTTCTAGATGAAATTTCTGGATATTTAGAAACAAGAGGTGAATGTTAGCATTTCACAGAGTTGCTGAATTTGATCCTCACATGTCAACTTGAATGTATACATATCATCTTGAACTTTTTATTTTGTTTAAAAGATTGTTTTCCTATCGTTCTGAGTCCTGATAAAGTCATTCGTCATGCATTCATATGTACAGTGGGAGAAGAAGTGCAATCTTTCGAAGAAGGGAGCTCTTGATGGAGGATCTCATGCAACGTCAATTGGACCGTCAAATGATATCCAAAATAAAACTAACTCTGACTATCTAAATTGTTTTGAAAAAGATAATATTCATGCTCTTAACGTTGATGTTTCAAATAGTGTTGTACCTTTACAAAATTATACGAATGAGAGATCACAGATATTTGAAAACAAAATGCATAGTGTTACAAATGGCCCTAATACAAGCAGTACGTGCATGGGCGTACAACTCGGTGAAGATGCTTGTTCCTCCAGTGGCGTATCAAGTTAGTGCCTCATAGTTTTCTCTTTCGTATGGTGGTATGATGTTTTTCTGATCTAATGTTTTGCTCACTGACTGATAGTGATCTTGTGAACTTCTTTTTGCACAGATGCCCAAAAGATCTTGGGGTTTCATGCCACAGCTTCTCACCAATGTCTTAATGGAGGTTCTGTAAGTCTATTTAACAGGCATATCTGCTATTTAATTTTCCTGTTATTTATCTTTGTGTTGTAAGCTCGGATACTAAGATCACTGTGCACTACCAGTAAGACATCCTATCATGCGCCTAGTTACCTTTTCCTATGTCCTTTTTTGCTCAACTTTGACCATCATAGTGGATGCTTTATCATTTTTGTCACACTTTTATCATTATTTGTCCCTATGTGTTCATCATTTTTCTGAACTGGTGGCACCTCTGACTATTAAGCATTAATTGATGGTGATTTACTTCATTTGCTTTGCTTTGGCCTTTTGAGTGCTTACAAGTTTAGTATCTTTCTTATTTGGTGTGTAATTACTGACTGAATTTGTTGAAAAGAGATAATAGCTTCTAGTTGTGGGAAAAGTTGGTCGTAGGACTGGTAAAATGTAGGGAATGTTAATAAACATGTAAGGTTGAGAGTATAGATATCAGAGTTTTGATATGACTACATATATATGCAAGTAAGCAATATTGGTTAGCCCAAATATTTGTTGTATTTAAAGCAGTGCTGTCTGATGAAACTTAGTATAACATTGCATGGCTTTCTTTATCTGGGAGAAAGACAATTACAAGAAAAATAGAAGGAACGATAAAAAACAAAGCAAAGTAAAAAGGTGTTAGCCTCCTTTTCTCCATTTTTCTGTCTTTGCACTTTTGCAGCTAAGCATGCCAACACGGCAAGCCTTTGTGTTTTTGGCCCACTTCAGCCTTTTAACCTTCTTATTTGAAGTCTGAACATTGAGAACCATGCCACTTATAGTTATAGAAATGAGTTTCAATCATGATAGGTGTCTCTTTTCTTTTTAATTTTTATGAAAAGTGTTCATACAAACGCGTGATGAGCTTTCTCGCTTAGATCTGATTATCAAAGGAACACATATAGTATTTGCCATGACATGATTTTCCCCCCTTGTGATGAATTTCTGCTTCTTCTCTCTTTGCTTTTGTTCTTCTTACAGTAATTAAAAAATTTGATTGTCTTCTTTTTATCAAGTTGTGACATATACATTTAAGAGTTCATGAATGTTTGGCTGGCAGGGATGGTAATCAGAGGCAGACCCATGAATTGAAAATGACGAGGGCACCAATATTTTTAATATATACATGTTATTTTTTTTTCTTTGTATAACATAGACATGTCAATTTCTTGCTAAAAAATTTGGTGTGGAACTCTTTGAAAGCTAAAGAAAAAAGCTACAAAAAAAGTAAACTGTCCTGTAACTACAAAAATGTCACAACAAAATTTGGACGAATGCTGAAAGGGGGAATCAATCTGAGTTAAATGGCACTAAAGGTCATTTTGTGCACCCCAGATCAACCAGTGCAGCTACTTTACCTTTGTGGTTTCGGGTGCCAATCATTAATCAAAATATATAAACATTATTTAAGATATATATACATATATTATATACATTTTTCCCGAGGTTACTAGGGGCAGGTGACCCTCCTACCCTGGGGGTAGATCTGCCTCTGATGGTAATCATCTACAAGGTGGCTATAATCATTTGTGCCAAAAGATTGCCGATGCCTGTAGAAATTGCACTTCCACATCTCATATATTTATGACATGCTAAAAACTTCCATTTAAATCATGAGAAAATTTGCGTGCCGTCATAATTAATCTCTTGATCTTGCTGGCCTAAGTCAGCACCGTCAATATATGTAAGTTGTATGTTTGTTCCTTATGTGCCATTGGCTCAATCCACCCCTTGTATAATGGGCTGCAAAGGAGATGCTTTCCAGGGCAAGGCACTTTTAACAAGCTAAACAAGAACCAATTTAAGAGATCACAAATACATGCCCAAAAAGTAAACAAAGCCATTAAGAACTGCACGGTCCAACCTTTCTTGTTGCATTGGAAACCTAAAAATCATTTTTTATGTTCTTACTGTTAATGGAAAATTCACAATATAACCAATTTGACTCTCATGTGCTAAAAGAGACGTGGACAGTTTTAAATTTTTGTGAAAGCATACATGGAAATTATTTGCTAACAGAATAATATCAGGTGTTACTTTTGCTTCTCAATTGGAATGCGGGATTTGGTTGTCTAAACTTTTTGTACTTGTAAGTTTTTCCTTATCATGTAAATCTCGCTCTGGTTGATTTGCCAGGTAACTTCGGATGGAAGAATGACAAAGGGGATGAAGAGTTCTCTGGGTACTGATTTCTTTACTTTCTGCATAATTTTATATTTCATGCACTTTAGTTGAGACTATATGTTTTAGTAATGTTTCTGAGTAGTAAGTTCATGTTTATGGACGTATAATATGTTTCTGGGTTGGTTATTATGGTGTTTTTTCTGTCTTGTTAGTGTGCCTTCACGTATTCTTACAGTTGAAGAATGGAAATTTCTTCTTCAGGTACACCAAGCATTACCCAGATATCTTTAACGTTTCAAGAAGATTCCCTTGGCAATGTTCATTCTGGAGCACCTCCTCCGTGGTTCAATGTGGCGGAAAAAAGTCAGCTAGATTTTATATCAAATCCCGGAAGAAGTGACCCCTTCCCTCCCAATCAGAAGAAGAAGTCGAAACTAAACCCAAACCGGGTTGGTGCTGCTTGGGCAGAGAGAAGAAGAGTTGAACTGGAGTTGGAGAGTAAAGGGGAGCTCGTGACAAACACTTTCGATGTGAACTGGCTCCCAAATTTTGGCAGAGTTTGGCAATCAGGTACTAGGAAGGAATCTAGAAAAGAATTTCAGCTGGGGAATCACAAATCTTCTGAGGTTGAAAGCCAACCCCAGAGTATGGTGCAGTTACAGCCTTATGTCAGCAAGCGAAAGGTAAGCTACTGTATCAGCATATAGTCGTTGGCTTCAACATGATAAATTCCCCCAACTAGTTCTTTACCATCACCAAAAAATCTCTAGCCTGGTCTTATAAACTGAAAACTAGGTTAGCATATATGAGGCCGTAGCCTGCAACTATGCTTAAGGGTTTAATATGCCTATCACTTCTATAACATTCATGAGGCGATTAACTCTGCAACTTTGCCTTACATGGTTTCACAAATTTCACGAATTCAGATTCAATTAGCTATCTGCATTTGAGCAATGCCGTGATATATATCTTCTTTCATTTCAAGCTGACTTTTCTGCAGCTACCTTGTTATTCTTTTAATGTGAATATAAATTTGTTACTTATGTCATAGTAAAACTGACCTACTTCCCTTTCTGATAAAAAAACTCGACTTCTTCGTTTTATGGGAAGTCCTCAATGGTCCAACAACTTAAGCTAATTAAAGGTAATATTATTTAACTGTTTCTAACTTCTGCTAATAATTTACCAACTGTCAATCCTTAATTTCACAACTCCAAACTATACGCGAAGCATTTTTCTTTCAAATTTGACATATTAAGCCATTTAAATATTTTACTTCACTGCACATGACAACTCAGGTCATATTTTATGGTATGGATGGAGCAATATGCAAGTCAAACTCCTTTAGCCCTGTCACTTGTGAAACAGTTTGAAAAAGAAAGCAACGGACAAATGATGTAGTGATAAGGGCTTTCTCAGTTCTATGACTCTCAACCTCTCTCCCCAAATAAAATGCCTTCTTAGTTCTATGCTTTTTAGATATCTAAATTCTTCATTGCAAATATGCTGATAGTTGGTTTTTCTTTGGTGATCTTGTCAGAGCAGTGTTCCCTGAGCGACCATTTATTCTGATATACTTTGATGAGATGTTCCCTTGTATGTTTATCTCTTTCTGAATAGATGCTTCATCTACTTCATATAGAACAAGTGTTTATTGAAACAAGGCCGTATTGATTCTTCCTTTGTATTACAAGTGTTCTGTTTATGACATTCGCAAGACTGATCCTTTTGAGTTTTGATTAATCATTGCAGCGCAAAGATCCTGTTGATGATGAGCTTGACTGACCTGCTCTCTATGGTGACCAAATTATGAAAATTCATGTGTACATTCTTCTTGATTTGCTCTCCCCACCCAAACTATCATTTTTTATGCTTTTTGGGTTTCCCAGTATTGTGGTATGAGTTGGGGTAACTAGATTATAGTAAAGTTCATGATCAAGTTATTAAAACCTGTAGATTGTTGTCATGTTAATTTTTCCTAATGAGATCTTGGTTCTAGCAAAATTTTGGGCACAAGTTGCCTATGTACAGTCTGTTTCTTGTATTAATGCCTTTAATTGGCTCAAAGTTCCACTTGTATTCCTCTTCTTTTTTGCTTGAAGGTGCCTCAAATCTCTTGCTTACAAATAATTTGAGATGAATGTTAGGAGGCGACAGTTTCTCTAATTTTGACAGTTTCCTCTTTACTTAATTGAAGACTAACTTCCAGTGCATTATAATATCACGAAGGCCATGTGTCAGACCTCTTATAGGCGTCAAAACTGTGATATCTTGTAGATTGTTTTTTTTTTTACTGTTGCCTTGGATCTTAATAGCTGTTCATGCAATTCAAGTTTGCTGCAGAGTCTCCCATGAAACAGTATGTTTTTTGTGCTACTGTTCCCTAGTTGACTCAAAACTCGTGTCATACTGGAGGGGTGTTGGTGTTGTGGGAAGGAATAAGGAATCATGGAGGATTCTTTCTTATCTATGGACTCTTTTCTCTCTCGCGTTATCTCGTGTTTCTTTTACTTTACCTTTAACTGTTTTTATACAAATTTTCTATATCTATTCTCAACTCTCAACCTGTGAAAAACTTGAAAAAACCAATAATGGTAGAAGCTAAGACAGTTGCGTGGTATTTCAAAGACGGTAACAAAGTTTCTCAACCTTTGGAAGTAGATGATATTTTATTGTATTAAAAAGAATCACATTGGCTTATTTAATAAGCAAAGCGAAACTGTAGTTACTAGTCGGATTGTATTGAGTAGGAGTAACCTTTAGCAGCAGGACAACAAAAGCTGGAAAAAATTATGCGTGCGTTCTGGTTATTTAGTTATTTGCCTCTTAGAGACTGTTTGGATTGAACGAAAAAAATAGCTTTTAAGTTAAAAGGTAAAAAACAGCTTTTGGTTTGTAACTTTTTTTAAAGTTATATTTTTAACTTTGTCAAACACTTTTAAAAGGTAAAAATGATTTACAAATAGATTTGATCAACTTTTAGACTAATCCAAAGATTCTCTTAGCAAAGGAATTAAGGAGAAAACAATAGTATAGGAATTAAGGAAATTACTACTTTCAAGACGATAGTTAGAGCGTATGTTACACGAATTATTAGGTAGGACATCACATAAGGTAGGTGTGTTTGCTTATTAAATTTTAAATTATTTGTATACACTTAAAATTAAAAGAAATAAATATCGGTTAAAATTAAATTAAAAGGGAGAAAAATATTCAGAGGTACGGCGTCGCTTAAGTTCCCGCCCAAGTGCTGTTGGAACTCATCGCCACATTGTAACACTACGCAGAAGCTCCACCATTCACCACCCTCTAAACCCCTAAACCACTCCTCTCCGCCGTCTTTCCGCGCCGGAAAATGCTTATATCCATAGTAGAAAGATCCTTATTTAGAGATAAAGACGGCGGTACTAAAGTCGTCAAACACCGCTTCTTAGGGTTCTTAATCTGGCAAGCACTTCAATCCACCGCCGTCTTCTTCCTCTCCAAAACCCTACTCCTTTCTCTCTTCACTCGAACCCCCTTCAAACCTTCATTTCTCAGTATCTTCGCTTTCATAGTTTTCCACTTCTCCCTTCTCATCTTCTCTACTTCCCTTTTCATCATCTCTTCTCCTCGCCCTCAACGCGCTGCTTCCCCTTTTGAGCTTCTGCTCGGTACTGCTCGGCTGATACTTGTTCCCATTTCTAACTCCCAGCCGCTGCTGTCCCCTGATTTTCGGCTCCGGGCGAGGGCTTCCATTAGTTTCGTGCTGTTTGTGGCGGTGTCTGCAGTATCAGCGTCTTTGTCTGTGATTACCCTCTGTTTGAGCTGTAATGCTTTCGATCAATTGAAGCAGAGACGGCTGGTTATTGGGAAATTAGGGTTTTGGGGTTTGCAGATCGGATTGTTATATGGAGTGCATTATGTATATAACAAGCGGTGGGTTTTGCAGTTCCCGATCATCCAGGTATAAAAGTGGCTTCTATATATCAATTTTAGTATGTTATTGCATAATGCAAGACTTGTATAGGAAGTGCCATGAATTATGATATTCGATGTGCTTTTTTCAAATGACTCTCAACTGATTGATTTCAACAGTTTTAGCCTTTTAATCTCAAATCAGTTATAATGAACTCACTATGTAATTAACAAGTTAACCACTCAATTCGATTATAATTTACCCCCTATCCAATGACAATTCGACTCAGTTTTGCAGAAACAGAAACTACAGCTCAATTCAATATAGAATGGGAAAATGCAAAATTATAACAGATAGTAACAACAACTACGAAAGCCAGTTGAAATCAAAATGGTCCAGCACCAACTCCCAGTAATCAGCTCATCACCAACATACCTGTAAAGGGATTGGAAATGCACAGCTTTCAGTAGGATCTATTGCTAGAAATGATTAGCTTATTCATTTAGGGATATAGCAATTTGATAAATTGGGAATTAGGAAAGAATTTGAGAGAGAGAAAGAGAGAGAGAGAGAAGAGAAGTCAGTGAGAAGAACACGGGCGAGCGATGAGGAAATACCAGATTTTTACATGCTCTCACACTGGAATTTTGATGTATTTATAGTTCACCCCTTATGCGATCCTCGCCCTTCATTCCCTTTAATCTGAGCCATTCACGTGTTGTAACTCCCTTTTGAAAAATGTCCAATTTTTGTATTTGTTTCATGTATAGACTCCTCGTGTGAATTGGGGCATTGATTCAAGAGAAAGCTAAATCTATGCATTCTCTACTGTAACAGTGTTCCTGCTGCTTCATGTATAAAAACTCAAGCAGAATTATTTATTTCGATTATTTGATGTGGAAATCTGGAGCAATATTATTTTATCATGTGATGGAAGTCCTTCATAATTATGGTATTCATGATAAGTTAAAAAAAAATTCTGCTTGATTTAACTATTTATAGTGGGTCTATTGGGAACAACCTCTCTATCTCTATGAGGTAGGGGTAAGGTCTGTGTACTCTCTACCTTCCCTAAACTCCACTTGTGGGATTACACTAGGTATGTTGTTGATTTAAACTATTCATAGTATCGAAGAATGAGCTTTGTTTTATACAACCAGTCACCCAATTGTCTATGCTTACTGGAACAGTTAGATGATAATTTTTAACTCCATTTATGAGTTCTCTCACTGCTATGATTCGAGCAATTTGATTTCTCTTTGATTACCCCACTCTCATTAGATATGCGTTCCATCATATAAATTGTAGTTTGACATGGTGACTATTGGTATCTTTTCGATAGTCAGAGACTGACACACAGTTCCATGTCAACAGCGTCCTCCCTTTTTCAGCTTTAAGATGGGGCTACCTTTAGCTGTTGGGAAAGCTCTAAAGCTTTCTGCTGCTGGTTATGTGCTTTCAGCTATCCTTGCATTTGTTCTACCTTATGAGTTTAAGGGTCAACTTCCAGTAGGAAACTTCATCACTGAGCAGATTCTCTTTTATATTGGAAGTTTTGTGGTGATTCTCTGCTGGGAATTATGTCATCATTTACACCAGGTCGGTCTCTCTCCCTCTTACTCTCCCCTTTCACTATCTCTCATTAAACACACTCGCACACCAGGTTAGGCTCCCAATTAGCTGTATATGTTCAAGCTGGTTATTTTTTTCAATAGCATCTGGAAATAAGCATAAATAGCAAAACTTCTGTTACTTTGTTTGATTATTTAGGTGTTACACACAAAACGGTCCGTCTTTGCCCCTCCAAAAGGTTCTGCAGCTGCTGAAACAAATCCAAGTGAACCGCTTCTGGCCGCATTGGAGGAGAGCACTCCAAAATCTCTTTTGCAGTATCTTGCATACCTTGACCTTTGTATGGTATGTGAAGGTAATGTTGATCCTTGGCGCCGAGCTGCCTTCTTTGAGGAAAGTGGTGAAACTTACAAAAGAGTCATTTCTGTGTGCTTGACCCCTGTTGAACAATTCACAAGAAATGTGAGTGAGGTTTTGGAAAGCTCTCCAGTTGATAACTCCTTGCAACTGTCTCACCAGTTACGTTCTCCAAATGAACAGCTTGCCGATTCAAAGGTTTATGAATCATTTGATGACTTTCAGGTAATCACTAATTTTACATGAATGAATGTCCTTAAATACTGTGCCTTTTTCTCTCTGGTAACTTTTTATTCTTAATTTATGAATTAGATTTCTTTCGTTTTACTGTCATTTGCATATCCTGAACTGCCGTTGGTAATATATGCAATTGAGAGTATAATACTTATTTTATATGAAATGCTAAATACAGTCTTAAACTGCATGCAGCTACTAGCTTGGTGTGCTCGCATTGTGGCTTCACTGACCGTGCATTCACACAAGGAGGACAGATTTGGTGTTGCTCAACTATCAGGGAGCAATGCTGCTGTTATTTCAACATTGCTATCGAGTTTATTAGCTGTTGAAACTTTGATGGGCAAGAAAACCAACTTACAGTCGTCAAATACTTTAATGGATCCTGCTGGTATTAAGTGGGCTACATTAAACCCTGGAAGGAGAGATTCAGCAGCAGGCATGGCAGGAAGAAGAAAAGGAGCCCCTTTTTATGCAAAAGCATATTCGATGGCTGATATCCTGAAGACTTCCATCTATGGTATTATCTCTGCTTTCTACGATGAGATGTCGCATAGTGCCAAGGCAGGACTGCTTGAGAAAGATTGGATCATCAGTAGTAAGCCACTGTATGGAACTCGTGAGCTCCTTTCACAGAAATTGCGACTGTTCCTGGACTTCCAAGCTAGCTAGGGCATGTTGCACTACATGGAGGTTGATTTTGAAGACGTTGTGCTTTTGTTTTGAGGGAGAATGCTTAAGAAGTTCGATAGCTCAGTCCTGGTGTGTGAGAAATGGTGCGAGAAAGAAAAGATTCCAAGTTATACCAGGTCCATCTGGTGGATGATGTCTGCCATTGGCATTCAGATCTCAACAATTCCCTCCTCTTCTCTTTTTTGGTGGGTAAAATAGTGGGTTAAATTTACGGATAATTGTCATCTTTGTGCATTAATTGAGGGATGTTTTAGGTTTGAATTCTTCTCTTTGGTATCACACACATAGACATCTGCATACTGCAAGGCTGTAACTTGCTCGTGTGAATATCTTTGGAATATTTGTTAGCGTTAAGACAAATATGTAAGCATAAGAATTTTGTTGAAGAGATTTCTGCATCTAATGCAAAGGTGAAATTGATATGCTCATGAACTTTTTGTTGTTGATCACTGGATGTGCAAGTTAAACACAACAGTGTTGTGTGCTCATCACAACTTTTGATTTGCTTATTTCTTTCAACACTCAATTGTAGTCAGAGTGAATTCTCCCAATTCTTCCATTTACAAACATTCACAAATATTTAAGGAAAACCCCCCACAAGGATACAACTAATTTCCAAAATAAAAAAAGAATCAGAAAACTCTGAAGGAATGTTGTCCAAACAGATTCTGATGAATTGAATAATAATTCACATATACCTTAGGCCATTTGATCCTGCCTTATAATCTCCTACAAAGTCTAATGGAGCATTCCAGTTAATTAATTAACTAACCCGTTTGGGGCTGAGTAAAGCATATATGACAGCAGTGTATACAAAATCAAATAGTGTATTATATGACAGCAGGGATATTGATTCCCCGTCCTTCCATCAAATATTCTGTTTGTTACATGGAGCTAAGGTGGGAAAAAGCCATTTTTTTCTCAAACGATGTTTTAGTCAATCAAGCATCTTTGTATGTGCTGTTTAAACTTTGTTCCAATGCTAACTGGATTGTATGTATGTTTAGTTACATTCTTGCTGCACTTATTTACAGCCAAGAGCCACAGAATTACAGTTACTCAATTCACCTTCAGGGATACTTATAGTTTGATGCCACTGTTTTTCTCACCGTTGTGCTTATGAAGACATTGCAATTGAATGAATATAAAGGCCCTCTGAACCTAGCTCAAAGGGTTCACTGGAAAATTCTATCATGACTTTTTAGGAGATCACAAGGCAGGATCTAATGGTCATGGTTACAGTGTTTTGCGAATTTCCAGATTCTATACGCACAAATTATTCTTATCCCAAATTTGGAGTATCATTACATATTAATTTGAAGAATAAAAGGTTCAATCAAATTTTGAATGGAAGATTCACCAAACATCTTCCCCTGGGCCCTGGCGATGAAAATCTTTCATTTATTGGAATTCATCACTTGAAATGTGCAAAAAATAAAAGAAGAAGCTTTTCTTCAAAATGCATATTGGAAACCATGCCTATTACAATATTTCTTCTCCTCCTCCCGCTACTTCTTCATCTTCTTCTTTTGATGATGAACTTTCTTCTTCATCTTCTTGGATGGACATACCTGGTCGAAGTTATATACAAAATTTGAGAAGAATTAGAAATGATTTTCAACCACCTTACTGATGGTTACCAATTTGTATTGATCTGAATTCGGGTAATCAACCGTTAGGCCTGTTGTTTCCAACTCAAATTCAGGCGACTTTGGGAATGGTATCAACTGGTGCGCTCCAGTTATGGGATTGAAAACACAACAACATCTACTTGGTGTCATAGTTAGTTCAAATTCAAAGAGAATCAGACCATTACATATGTCCAAAATCTCAGAGTCATAGGATGAAGTCGTCACAGATCGAGTGATTGGGTTTAAGGAGAATTTACTGAATAATCTCTCATCATAATTTGAATATATGAGTTGTGTTGAAGTGTCTTTATGACGTTGGAACAAAATTTGGGCAAATTCTAGATGAGATCATATGATTAAAATTCTTCGATAGAAGTTTACATTGAACAACAAACTTCAAGGGCAAGCGGGAAATGATCTCCCCAAGGATATCTTCCTGAAATTCCATAATACATTTCGATCTTATCATATCCTCTCTCTTGTTTGTTACGTTGGAATTTCGTTTAAATAAAGAGTCGTATTTATATCCAACTTCTACGGTAACTTTTACCAAAGGCTGTGTCCTTTAAATTAAGTCGTTTCATTCTTTGGTTATCAACAGTTGTATTTGAATCTAACTTGTACGTAACATTTACTGAGAAGGAAACTATTTCTGTACAGCAGTCTCCAAAACTCTCCTCTTCTCGGAATATCTGTTCCGAAAAGATTAAGTTTAAGTTTTATCTTTCCAATAGGTTTCAACTTTCAGGGGTACATTAAAATGCAATTAACAACAAAAATTATGTTGATTAAATTAAAGAGTTCGTAAAAAAGCCCACTTTTGCAGGTTCAAATTATCCTATGATTTTCAGTTTGCAGTACCTCAGGGCAACTTACTAATAACTTGTAACTTTTAGAGTCTTATTGCCTGTTATCAATAGATGTATTATTTTGGAGAGTAGTTTTTCTTTGATTACAAATATTTTTAGTATTATTGTGTTTATTGATTTGCTAATTCACGCTCAAATCTTCAACCTATTGTGCATGCCTGGAGTATTCGAGACAAGAGAGGGTGATTCGAGACAAGGGAGGGTGATGATTATTGTCCAAAATATGTAGCGAAGGCATACATTAGTGTTGTTATTTTTGTCTGAAGTAGATTAATATCAAAGATGACTGCAGAGCATTTAAGTTGAAGTAAATCTGTAGCAAGTCCTAATTGATTGTTGATGAGCAGTTTGGTGTTACAATTGTTCCATTCTTACTTTTAACATTTCCATAAATTCTTTAGAACGGAAGTCATTTTTATGTCATGATGCTTGTTATGTCAAGCAAATTTTGAATGGAAAGCCCACCAAACACCGGCGCTTGGGGATGCTAAAATTATTTCAAATTCATCACTCGATGCAGATAAAAGAAAGAAAGAAGTTTTTATTCAAAATACATACAGGAAACTACATCTATTACAATATTTAACTATGCCCTCAATCTTCTTCTCCTCCTGCTTCTTCATCTTCTTCTCCTCCTGCTGCTTCATCTGCTCCTCCTCCTACTTCTTCATCTTCATCTTCATATTCATATTCATATTCATTTTCATCTTCTTCTACTACTACCGCTGGAATACCTGGACAAAGTTATATACAAAATTTGAGAAGAATTAGAAATGATTTAGAATTGTTTCAAGTATAAAATCAGACCTACAAATTAGGAAATGCCACTAAAGTCAAACAAAGAAGGCACGCAATATCTCTATGAGAACCATTGGCTTAGTTGACATGTTTTAAAGATAAATTTGAAAGGAATCGCTAATCCTGACCTTTAATCTCGTTTAGGACATTACAAGAACTATAATACAAAATTGAACGGAAACTAACTGGTACCTTCGATGATAAATCTGTTGATGTCATTCAAATTTGCAGCAATATGCGCCTGCTGATCATCCGTTGCATCATTGTAGGGTGTGCTATGGACGGAAGCTAAGGTTGGGTGGAAGCAATGCATGTAAGTATTAATTATAGGCAACACTGCAACAGTTTCGTACACATTGGTATTAGTATCATACTCGTATAGATCATAATGCCATGTCTGGGGATTTTGTACCAGAAAAGACACTTGCTTGCTGTCGATCCAGACTGGACAGCCCTTAAAACTGCCTTCCTGATCTAAAACGAAGTTGTCCAAAGTGCGGGAAATGTTCCAACTTTTGTTTGCACTGTCAAAAGTAGCAATGTCTATGCGCGTTCTGAAAATGCATACAAGGGTAAGTAAACCTTGTGCAATCCCTAACCATTTGTCCTGACCAGTTAAAATTTCACCATAATCGAGATCAAGAAACTCAGGACGGTCAATTAGTGTAGCCTCTTCTCTCTTCGTATCAAAAGCCAGAACACTACCATCTTTTCTGAGCCAATACAGAGAATCGCCCCAATAAACATGTGGACCACAAACAAGTGAAGATAGGAAAGAAATGGTCCTCACTTGGATTTCACGCCACACGTCAGGTTGCTCTGATGAAAGTAGGTGAAACTTGTAGAACAAGTTGGAATTTTCCTCCAACTTATGGACGGTTACCAATTTGTAGCGATCTGCATTTGGATACTCAACCGCTAGGCCTACATGTTCTATATTATTTGGAGAAGAGTTTGGGTATGATACCAATTGGTGCTCTTCAGTCATGGGATTGAAAACACAGTAACACCTAACTCGTTCAAATTCAATGAGAATAAGACCATTACATGAGGCCAGAATCTCAATTACTTCGGGTAAAGACGACTCAGATTGAGTGATTGGGTTTAAGGAGATTTTGAAGAATCTTTTTCGTTCTGCCCCATCAAATACTGTATAGATGAGTTGGGTAGAAGAGTCTTTATGACGATTGAACAAAAGTCGGGCAAATTCAGCATCATGAGAAATCATATCTCTAACATCCTTTGATAGAAGTTTACTTTGAACAACTACCTTCAAGGGCAAGAGGGAGATTTTCTCCCTAAGGGCATCGAGTCCACGTTTTTCATTATTGGCCATATTTTCTTCTCCTCTCTAATGTTTGTTACGTTGGAATTTTTGTCAAGTAAAAGAGTCCTATTTATAACCAACTTCTACGGTTACTTTTAAATGAAAGCGTGTGTCGTTTCATTCTTTTATGAAAGGATAAGTCGTTTCAGTTTCCAACCGTTGTTTTTTGAATCCAACTTCTACGTAACTGCTACTGTGAACGAGAATATTCTGTAACCGTCTCTAAACTCTCTTCTTCTCGGAATTTCTGATCCAAAAAAGATCAAGTTCAAGTTGTGCCTTTTCCAATAGGTTTCTGGGGTGAAATTATTAAAATTAAAATCCAAATTACAACAGAACTTTTGTTGATTAAATTGATAAGAGAAAATTTGTATTAGATGAATGTGGAGCTATTTTGCAACAGAACTTTGGTTGCAGGGATCGTGAAAACACAACTATTTTATTAATAAAGCCTAGGAAATACGATGATTTGTTCCCTGTTGAAGAAATTCAGATATCTATAACCCGAATGCAAAAACCAAGTCCGTAGAAGAAGCCCTTGATGACTGAGTAAAGAAGAAACCTGACTGTTACTGTAAATGAATTTCAGGTTCAAATTATCGTATGATTCTTGGCTGTTACCTCAGGGCATACTAATAACTTGACATTAGATTAGAGTTTTATTTATCGCCTGTTATCAATAGAATCATATTTTGGATAGTAGTTAATCTTTGATTACAAACACTTTTAGTATTGTCACTTTTATTGATTTGCTAATTCAAACCTTAAAGTTGCGTCTACCTTTCCGTGGTTTATTATCCGATTCTTTAATCTCTAATATTGAAGTTAAGAGCTGATATCTGATGTTCCTAAACTAAATCCATTAAGTATCAATAAATCAGATACTACCTTACTTCTTCTGCATGATGAAAATACTACAGCGTCTTCAAGTTTTACATCAAATCCAATGCTTACCAAATAGACAGAATGTAAACATCTGATGTTTTATTACAAAATAGACAGAATGAATACAATATTAGGTCAAATCCCAATGTTTTCACTTGTAACCTGTGGCCTCAATCTCCTGCACCTAGAAACTTTTCTTTTATTAGTGTCAACTTACTGTAGACTTGTGACATGGTCAATCTGTCTCTTGGGGATTCAGCTGAACATGCAACTCCAATCTCGAGTACGCCAACCAAGCATTCCATCTGTTCTTTCTTGATACTGCCCCTGTATTCTTCTCCATTGGTTTCTTTACTCATCATCTCACCATGAAAAGTTGTTTTGTCTAGAATCTCCATTACTTTCTCTGGCAACGCTATTTCGACAAAGTGGTGGAGACTAGAGCTTGCTTGGAACAAAGTGTCTGTGGGTCTTCTTCCAGTGAATATCTCCAATATTAGAATCCCAAAACCGTACATATCTCCTACAATGGATACCTTACTACCTATGCCATATTCTGCAACAAGCTTATTCATTTTTTTTTTATAAATAAACCACTATTGTTACAGAAACCATATCTTATATTCACAGTTTTTGTTTACATAGAAACGTTACCTGGAGCTGCATAGCCAATGGTACCCATAACTCCAAGTGAGCTAAACTGATGTAGATCCGATCCATTACTGAATTCAGGAACGAGTCTCACTAAACCAAAATCACCCAAATGAGCTGTGAGATCTTCATCAAGAAGAATGTTCTGTGGTTTTATATCACAGTGAATCATGGGTGTTTGGCACTCATGGTGAAGATAATGAAGTGCAGATGCCACATCTATTATGATTTTCATTCTCTGAAGTATGGTCAAGCTACTCTTCTCATGTATCTCCTTTTCCGGATGTAGCCATTCGTCCAAGTTCCCATTTGGCATGAACTGAAAGACAAAAGCTTTAAACTCATTTCCCTTGAAATCAGAACTTGAGCATACACTGATGACCTTGACAAGGTTCCGGTGCCTAAGGCTTCTTAATGCTTGGCATTCTGCTAAGAAGCTTTTTGAAGCACCTTCATGCTGGAGTTTGAGTACCTTGACAGCAACAACCATTCTATCAGAGGCAAAAGTTCCCTTGTAAACTGTCCCGAAACTGCCAGAGCCAATAAGATTTTCAGAAGAAAATCCACCAGTTGCAGTGCGGAGTTCTTCATATGAAATATTGGGGTAGAAATGAGCAGATATAGACCTATCTTCTGGTGCTGGTTGATTGTTCAAATTTCTTCTCCAACAAAGGAAAACAACTAACAAGCCCAGGATTGAAAATGAAGCAGCAAAAACAATTGCCAAAATAAACTTGAGGGCAAGTACATGCTTCTTCCGTGTCTTTTGATAAACACAAGGTTGAAAATGAAGCTCTTGAATCCCACCACAAAGCCCGGAGTTCCCGATTAATACATCTGCACTCAAATTTGAAAATATTCCGGTGACAGGAACCTCACCCTCTAGATTGTTAAATGATAAGTTCAAGTAGAGTAACGAAGTAAGATTTGCAATGAAGTGAGGGATTGGCCCTGATAGATTATTTAGGGAAAGATCCAAGGATTGGAGATCCGGCAAATCTTCTAAATTGGGAATAGTCCCTTGAAGGGAGTTTCCCTTCAAATAGATCTCCCTCAAGGCCAAGCATTTTCCAAGAGTTCGTGGAATCATCCCCGAAAAAATGTTGTGAGAAAAATCAAGATAAGTAAGATGACTCCAGTTACCAATATACACCGGTAATGGACCCACTCAAAGAGTTATAAGATGCATAAATATCTGTGAGGGATGAGAGAGCAAAAAGTTGTTGTGGTATAGTTCCTGTTAGGCTGTTTTCAGAAATACCCAATTTTAGCAGTTGGCTACAGTTTCCTAATGTTGAAGGTATGTTACCCTCTAACCTGTTAAGTCCAAAATAAAGATAGACGAGTTCAGTGAGGTTTCCTATTGAAGAAGGGATGACCCCTGTCAAGAGATTGTTACCAAAGTTGAGACCTCCCAAGTTTGTCAGTCTTCCAATAGAATCTGGAATGCTACCTGTAAGATTATTGTTACTTATCTCGAGTAGATTCAAATTCACCAGGTTTGAGATCTCTCTGGGTATGCTTCCACTAATTCTGTTTCCGTAGAAGAGTAGGCTTTGTAACTGGCTAGAAAGGTTGACTGTTGACTGAGGTAATGTACCTACAAATTGGTTGTCTCCAAAATGGAGCATTTGTAGACTGCTGCAGTTGGCAAGAGAATTTACAAAGTCAAGGTCATCATGCTTACCATGTCCAAGTTGGTTGCTCCAAACGTTGAGCCACAACAAATTCCGTAAGTTACCAAAATCCTTGGGTATATTTCCAGTGAAATTGTTTATAGGAAAATCAAGCTCTAGCAATTTTGAAGCATTGGCCAAAGAGGACGGTATGGACCCAATGAATTGACATTTCGCCAAGTAAAGTATTTGGAGATTAGGGAAGTAGTTGCCTAAATCGGATCTGAGATTGCCAGAAAAGTTGTTAAAGGAAAGTGATATTAGTTCCAGGGATGACAAATTGTACAGTGGAAGAGGGAACTCCCCGGATAAGCTATTTACTGACAATCCAAGAAGCCTCAACTTGGTCAATCGAGCTAAAGAAGCTGGCACTTGTCCCTCTAGATTGTTGTACGATAAGTACAATTCTTCTAAAGACGTAAGATTTCCAATAGAACCTGGAAAGAGTCCTGTCAGGTTGTTATTTCTGAGATACAGTTTCACTAACTTCGTTAAAGATCCAACTTGGTTAGGAATCTGTCCCACAAGAGTGTTGTGGTCCAGGACAAGGTTCTTGAGCTTAACACAATGTGATAGATTAACTGGAATTTCCCCTGTTAAATAGTTGAAACTCAAATTCAAGTTTTGAAGCCTTGACAGCCTGCTGAGTTGTTGGGGAATTTTGTCATGGAAGGCATTTTCTGCGAGGTCAAGCGAATTAAGAAAAGAGAGGTTTCCTAGATGACCTGAGATCATACCTGCCAGCCTCATCCCTTCGAGATTCAAACGGATGACTCTTCCGTGTCTCAGGCCACATTTTACTCCAGTCCACTGACAGAAATGAACAGAATCATTCCAAGAGACGAAAACTCTTGATGGATCCTCAGTTATTTGGGACTTGAATCCAAGTAAGGCAAGTTTATCAGTTTCATTGCCAAGAAAAGCGGCAGATGCAGCCTGTTGGAGAGAATATGGGAATAGAAACACAAGAAACACAGTATGGATAGCCGGAAAGGTGTGCAAGTTAAAACTTGCTGCGAAAATTTCCATTCTGCAAAATGTCAAAAACCAAAAGATGAGACCTCTCTGAAATGTTGTTTTTGGTATTGGAGCACCACTGCATGGTATATTGACAAAAAAAAAAAAACTATCAACTTCATTGCTTTATACTATACACTTTTCTTCTCTCTAGAAACTTTTCTCTGACCTCTGTCTAAATTCAACGGAAACATTTGGGTGGGCAACGGCTAGCTAGCCACCCCACCACCGCCGGAGAATGAGCCTAACGGAGGAGTACTCCTCCCATTTCCCCGCCCTTCCACCAGCCCNAATGACTAAAATTGACAAATATGCACAATTATAAACAAGCTGCCAATGACATAGGCAATTTTCTTCAAGATTGATTCTGACTTTGGTGCTTGATCCACCTAATCTTTTCTTTATAATATGCATTAAGACTTATTCAGCTCTTGAAAAAGTCACAACCTTCTGGTGCAAGGTAAGGACATATCAACTAATCTTTTTCTTAATCAAGAGTTGGGCTGACTAACTGTAGAACTGTTCTATTTGAGTCAACTCCCCATCTTTTCTCTGTAAGTTCACTGATTCAGAATATAGGATATACTGGAGTTGCTATATTTTTTATTCTGAATTAAAATACCCTTGCTTGGTCTTCTTTTCTCACATCAGTGGGATGAATCCTTTGGTCTCCTTATATCGACTTTGAAATCCTCCGATGACCAACATGTGTTGCAAAATTTGTATTGCTTTAACATAGTTCTAAGATAGACGTCAATGCCAACATCTCTTCTCTATTCCTTATTTTTCGGGGGATTAATGATAATTGTAACCACGATTTGTCCGGGAATATAATATAATATGCGGATGATGCATTAATAAATATCTAAACATACACAAATAATAAACTAGCAAAGAATTTCTGCACCCACTTATATATATTGGGAATTAAGAAAACTAAACAACAATCAACCAAGGAAAGAATTAGAGCTAATTAACACATTTAATAGTTTGATGCATACTATATATCTAGTAGTGTCCAATTCATTCTGCTGGTTACATCCTCTCAATTCATATTCCCCATACAAATTTGTTGTATCCTCAACCTCAGCAGCTTGTTCATCACATACCTCATTGATGATCGAGTCTCGCTGGCTGTATATTTTCGATATCAGGTCCATGCAGCATAGCAGGGGCGGACCTATAGTATGAACCCACTTCGTTGTAAAATAACATTGTATATATATATATATATATATGTATATTTAATAGTTTTTAAAATTTTATATGTATATATTAAATTTTGAACCCACTAACACAAGTGTGAAGCTTAGCCGAGTGGTTGAGGGGGTTCAATTTTCCCAGCCAACCCAGGATTGAATCCCCATTGCCACATTTTAGTTTTAATTCATTTTTTTGATCTATAAAACGTTCACACACAATTTTGTCCTCTATGTAGGTGTAACTTTTGTCCTTTTAGTTACTTAGAAACTATAAAAAGTTTTTACTTTTACAATTAAAAGTCCAATAGTCAACAATTTTTGTCCTTTTTTTTTTTTTTTTTTTTAAAACTCAACTAAAACGACACTAATCCCTATTATTTTCAATTCTAAAAACCCTTTTGTTTTCTTCTTTGTTGAAATCTTCTTGAACCTCTCTTACTTTTCCCCCCAAAATTTTGAGCATATTTTTTTATTGAAGGAAAAAAATTCTCCCTGTCTTTCAAATCTCGCATCAATAGTCAATATCCATCAAGTGTGTTTTTCGCTCTTAATTCTAGTCTTTATATATACATATATGATTATTGTGGTTATTTTTTATTTCTTCAACTAAAAAATTCCTAATAATTTTAAAATCAACAAAAAATTACAAATAATATTAGGTATATTTCTATGTATTCGATTCTAAAATTAAGGTTATAATTATTTTGTTTAATATTTTGTTTTTATTTGTTAAATGTTGAATGAAGAGAAATCATTCATAATATTCTTTTATCTTCTTAGTTTATATTGAAGCCTAGTTTTTTGTCCATCTTGTTATTTGCCATCTCATTCATAAGTCAATGTAATTTTTTTCAAATGTATTAACATTGTTTAGTATAGTCAGATATGTATGCTGTTAGCCTCATAAAAATTACAAATAATATTAGGTATATTTTTATATCTTGAACCCACTTCGTGAAAATCCTGGGTCCGCCACTGCAGCATAGCGTGATAATTCCCATAACATCTTGATCACCTATAACATGATCCTTTTTATGACTTGAAATCCAACTGATAAGCAATACTTTCAACTCTATGTCCTTCAGTAGTCCACCTGTTTATTGGTGCAATTATTGGCTCATAAGTGATAGTAGTGTTCTAGCTTTTGATACAAAGAGAGAAGAGGCTATACTAATTGACCATCCTGAGTTTATTGATCTTTGTGCATCATCACTATGATTGATTGAAGCGAACACAATGATCGATAAACTCAAAATAGTCAACTAGTATATCCTATACTCTCTTTGTATCAAAAGGTAGAACACTACTGCCACTTATGAGACAATATAGAAAATTGTTCCGATAAACAAGTGGACTACGCCAAAGACCAAATAGTTGAAAGTATCCCCTATCAGTTGGATTTCACGTCATAAATCAGATCACTCTTATGGAAGTACGTGAAATTTGTAGAACAAGTTGGAATTTTCAGCCAACATATTGATGATTACCAATTTGTATTGATTTAAATGCGGGCAAAGAGATGATTTTATTAATAATGAATAGGGTATCTATACAAGAGGGTGGAACATTACGATAGGAAAGAATAAAAAAATTATTAATTAAAATAAATGACAATCTTTACCGTAATGAATAAAGATCAAGAAAGAAAATCAATACAATTAATCAAAAAGAAATGTCAATCTTTACCGTTATGAATAAGAATCAAGAAAGAAATCAATACAATCAATCAAAATATATGACAATCTTTACCGTTATGAATAAGCTAAAATTGAGAAACTAAATCTTTTATCATCATCATCTTACGAAAATGCCCATAAAAATTAACTAACAATTATACTCTTTATTAATAAAAAAATATTACTACCTCTTATTAAATAATAAATTATACTTATGAATTTAGCACTTTTGATTTCTGATAATCACTTTTTTCAACTGCATTCATGCTACAATTATTGTATGCTCCTTTGCGGTTCTAGTACTTGTCACGCCCCGAGCCTACACCCTGGACGTGGCCGGCATTCGAAGACCATTACTGGCCCCAAGCGAACCCTTGGCCTGGCTTTCTTAACTTAGCAGAAACCTAACTCAACAGAATAATTCTATGCAATGCAAGGGCATAAAACAACTTAACTGATAAAATCTGGCCAAAAAGGCAACTCGAGTCCCAAAAATAGAATATTTACTTATACACATAGATGAGAGACTCAAAACTAACTAACTGACTGACTGTCTATGAAGCCTCTATAACACTGAGATGGATGTTGGGACAGACCCCACAACATCCTAATAAAACAAAACTAAGAGAACAAAATAACCGAGTCCTCCGAAATGCAAAAAGGCTCACCACCGACTCTGGAGTGCTCAGCTGGATCAACGGCATGCTGGATGCTGGTCCTTGGTACCTGTGTTTGCATCGTAATAAGATGCAGGCCAACTGGCATCAGTACATTGAATGTACGAGTATGTGAGCTGGAAAACTAAGCAACATAGGCTAGAAGGAAATCTAGAAGAAACTGAAAAGCTTACCTGGCTCAACTCAACTCAACTCAACCTGACTGACTTCTTTCAATATAAGGCAATTTAAAACAAGTGTGATATAAAGAAAGGCTGCTTAAAACATGTTATAAACTCTGTGTGTATACAAAGATACAATAAGCCTGAGATGTATATAGAAATACAAATGAACTGATGTATATAAAAATACAATAATTTCTGTGGGAGTTTCTCTAACCGACAACCATCACATAAGAGCTATAGTGATGATATAACGATCAACCTCACGTCGCCAGAGCATCCTATACCCGGCCAAAGGTATAGGACCTGAACTGCCTAATGGATCCACTAGTCTAATCTGAAAAGGATTCATCTAAAAAGTATGGACCTCTTCTACCCATGATGGCTACATGGTTCTATGGGGGCTGTAGGTTCTTTGAACGCTCCCCCAATTCGGTGCTCGATACTACTCCCAAAAATGTACTGGCTCTTATGTTTTTAAAACATATGTCTTCCTGCTGATTTGAGATAATTACTCAAAAACTTAGCTCAAAAGCTATCTTGGAAATCTCAGTTTCCTCTCTTGCTTCATTTAGAAAGCGATAACTCTTTTTCTGGAAAACAAGCCCGAAGGCTCTTTGGAAATCTCAGTTCCCAATCTTGTTTAAATGTGAAAACATTTCTTTAAAACTTCTTTGGGAATACTTAGTTCCCTAATAACTTTTGAGAAATGAACTCAACTTTATACTCTTGACTTAACTTGAAACTCTATACTCTTTGCTTGACTTGAAACTTGAGCCTTAAAATGAAGTTAAAACGTTCAATAAAGACTCTTGAACAACTTTGAAAACTTGCTTTGACTTACTTCTTAATTTCTAGACTTGACTTCTAACTTCACTTGACTTTGATCCGAACTCGCCTTGAATTGGATTATGGATTCAAGGTATATGATCACACGTTTATGGATGAGTTCTTGACGTTTAGACGTACATTGGAGTATTGGAAACAACTATGAAACATAGGTATAATGCCAAGGAACATGCATGAAAAAATGGGGAAAGAATGGGAAAGGTTGGCGTCCTTGGCGCTCTGAGAGGCACGGGGCGCCAGACCACAAAGCTCAAAAGGGGCCTGCTGGCGCTCTGCTAGGCGCGCCGCCCCAAGGCCTGGACTTCAGAGTCCTTTTTGGGGCGTGCTGGCAAGCGCGACGCACCACCCCTTTTCCCCGAAAACTCGACTTTTCTTCCTCCTTTGTCCAACTCTAAACCACCCTAACTTCAAGGGTTTCAACTCCAAACACTAAGAATCATAAAATCCCTCAACATACAAGAGATTCAACTCAAAAACACAACCAAATCATGTACTAAACCAACAAGAACTTCAACAACACAACCAACAACTTCAACAACACAACCAATCTTTTTCTCGGAAATAAAATGAGTTAGGTGTGTGGGGAAAAGAGCCAATCCAACACTATGAACTCACATACCTAGTAGGGATCACCCCCGACGATATCCACGACGATCTTTGACGAAACCTTGCTTGGTCTTCTCTTTCTCCTCTTCTTCTCCTCTTCACTCACAAACCCTCACTCTCACTCTTTTAAAAAGGGAAGAACTGATCAAAAAATCAGTCTAACACACTAATATAACCAAAAGAATTGGTTAGGGAAAAGACCAAAATATCCTTACAATTTCCGGACGGACTTCCCTGCCAACTGCCCAACTTCCAAAGGGCATAACTCACTCATACGAACTCGGAATCGAGCAAACTCGGTGGTGTTGGAAAGATCATTCCACGAGCTTCGCAAACATGACTGGAACTACACATAAATCATCCTGAGATAGAAGTTATAACTGTTCAAAGTTGGCTAAAAACTCACTTTTTCCCATAACCAACCAAATTTTTTCCAGATTTTTTTTTCCCTTCCAAAAATGACTATTTCCAATTCTAAGCCTCTTCATAGTTATTTCAAATTGCCGGATGTTACAGTACTATTGAACTCATCCATGGTCAATGTCTTCATACACTTTCCCTTATTTATTAAAAAAATGCTTAATGCTATAACCCATTTTAACTCGAGGCCAAACGATGTACAACATATTAGTGAATTAGGACAACTATTTTGCTAAAGTAATGCTAAGTTAAGTTTGAATTATTATTTAACCTTGTGGAATTATAGGTAAAAGTTCTAATTATCCTAAAGGGAAGACACACATACTTTAAAATCCGTTAAAAATGATTAGCCGGTCAAAACTTAGGTTAATTAATATTAAAAAAGAGCAAATTTTAAAGGAATATGTTATAAATACTTGTGATATGTATCTTGAAAATAAAATCACTCATATTTTGCAACAAATCAGAAAAGTAACCTTATGTGATTCTAGGTAAGAGTTTTAATTATCCTAAAAGGAAGACACACATTATTTAAAATCTGTTAAAAATGATTAGCCGGTCAAAGCTTAGGTTAATTAATTAAAAAAAAAGAAAAAGAAAAAGATCAAATTTAAAAGGAATATATTATAAATACTTGTGATATGTATCTTGAAAATAATATCCCTCATATTTTGCAACAAATCAGAAAAGTAATAAAACCAAAGTAGATCCAAGAAACCTTTATCCAACCAATTGAAAACTTATCCATCTTTAGTAAAATTTCACGTTCCCTTTTTTGGAATGGTTTAAGACCTTCAACAGAACTTGCTCATTAGACATTTCATAACCAAAAGCTTTTTAGTATAGGGGTTTAGTCAATTTTTTTTAAAACTTAATGGATCTAATCTAGGTGTAATTAATCTATTTTTTTAAAACGGTTTGTCAAAAACATGAAAATTCCACGAGACCCAACATAACTAATATGTTAAAGACTAAAGTAGCTAGTCTAAAAAATGTAGAAAGGGCAAAGAGCAAATAAGTGTCATATAATACAAAGTCAAAATATCGGCAAGAACACAAACATAATAAAGTAATGACTAAAAGAGAAAAGAAAGAATTAGATTTCCAGATTTCTTTGCTACTTTGCCATGTCTATTTGCATGTGCTTTTGAGAAGCGGGAGACACAAAGTGGAAGAGAGGATGCATGCTTTCAAATCTAGCAATGGTGCTGAGTCTTGAAATGAGACTTCATGCACAGTAAAAGTCTTTTATGAAAGACTCCAATTAGCTCCGAAAGTGTTCATGTAAATAAAGAGAGTAAGGAAATTAGTAAGACGATTCAACTTTAAATGATAGTGAATAAATCAAATATATATAGAGCTAAGTAAAGTCATAAAACGAATATATATGCCATCCAAAACATGAAAATGTGAAAATGCCTATCAAGATATGCCTCCCGCAATTGGTAACTTTAAACCAAACTTAAAACAGCCAATCCACCATTCATGTCTTTTAAGCACAAAATTAATAGTCAAGTTCAACAGGTTTAAGCTACAAAACATTACTTTTCAATCCCTGATCCTTCCACAGTTTACCCAGCCATCACTAAATAATTTAGAAGGAAACTTATACATAAAACTCTACTAACTAATGGATTAGGGAAAGATGTTAAAATCTATATTTTTTGTGCGCATAGAGATAAGATAGGAATCTACCGAGCATGCCTAGGATCATGATTTTTCTTGCACTAATTTTATTTTTAGAAAAATATGTAACCTACATAACATTTCTAACTTAGCAAGAGCAACACTCGATCTCTTTTAACATACTTTTACATATGACTACATGAGCTGCAAAATTTCATCATATAAAGTCATCAAATAAACATTTAACTTGGACCGACATACTGATTTCAAGTGAAGATTTAATCACCTGACGAAACGAAACCATTTCTTAAATAAATGACAGCTAAAACCTGAAAGGAATATGGCTTCAGATCTATACAGAACTCGAACGAATTTTGTAGTCACATATAATAATTTTAGCTAAGTAAGTAACGTTAATGGCAAGTTGTGATTTTCTTATGATATGAATAACAGTTTAATGTCACCTGTTGCGGGCAGTGAATGAGAGCTAGAGCGAGTCCGACATCTACTCGAATCTCCTTCTTAAAACTCTCTTCTGAACGATTTCGAACAGAATATAATATGACCTCTATTAGCACTAATACTAAACAGAGATCGAGTAGATGTTTTTAAGAGAATCAGGTGTGGTGGGGCAAAAGGCGTCCACAAAATATAATGACGAAATAGGGTTATTCTGATTGCAATTTTGGGCTAATTTGGAGCCGATTTGGGCTATTTTTTAAAATAGATTTTGATATAAAATATGGGCCGAAAAGTTTGATCTGATTTGGGGCTTTTGGGTGCTATCGGGGAAGAGTCTTGATTTTCCCGATTACAAAAATCACAGTACATTTTTTATTGCATTCTTTGGTTGTCCAATAATTGCAAATAATACCTTACTTAATGAGAGAGATATTCAAGAGGGGATAGGGATTGACATAGGAGTCCTTATTGAAACCAAATTTTTTCATAACAAACGACAAGAGAGCAGAAGAAATATATTATGGAAGATATATTCCTTGTGCAGATCATCTCCAGCTTGCCTTTGAAGTTTGTTGTTCAATGTAAATTACTTCTATCAAAGAATCACTCAATCTGCGACAACAACTTTACCCTATGCAGATCAATACTTTCTTATCTTTACCGTATATTGCCGTGTTTCTCTTTATTCACTCAGAAGTGACTGTAGTGTTCTAGCTTTTGATACAAAAGGCTATTCTAAATTGACCATCCTGAGTTTCTTGGTCATTATGATATAAGCCACGCTAAAATTTTGACAGGTGAAGATATATGGCTAGGGAGGGTTTCCCACACTATGGACAACTTAGTTTTAGGTCCTGGAGGAATTATTTGGCTTTCCAGTCTGGATCGACAGCAAACAAGTGTCTCTTTTCTGGTAGTAGAACGTCGCTCGACACAGTTTCATGATCTATACGAGTATAATAGGAATATCTATGGGTACGAAAATGCTGCAGTGTTGGAGACAGTTAATTATATCTCCCATGTATTGCTGCAAACTTGGATGACATCAGAAGATTTATCATCAATGGACGAAGGTACGAGTAAGTTTCTATTCCATTTTGTATTTTAGTTCTTGTGGTGTCCTAAATGAGACTTAAAAGTTTCAAATTTTATGTTTAAAACATCTCAACTGAGCCAACAAGTCTAAATCATTTCTATTTCTTCTCAAATTTTGTACATAGATATGTCAAGTTATTTCCATCCAAGAAGAAATTTCATCAGAAGAAGAAGAAGAGGAGGAGAACAAGAAGAAGCAGTCGGATGAGGAGGAGGAGAAGAAGTAATAGAGGTGACTTTCTACCCTTCAATATTTAAAATGACTTTTAATTTGTTATTTCTAGGAGATTGAGGACATAGTTAAATATTGTAATAGACATGGTTTCTGCATTTTGAAGAAAATCTTCTTTCATTTTTTGCACATTTCAAGTGATGAATTCCAATAAATGAAAGATTTTAGCATCACCAGGTGAAGATTTTTGGTGAATCTTCCATTCAAGATTTGCTTGACACTATTTGATTGAACCTTTTCTTTTTTCAAATAGAAATTAGAGACTTCCACTTAACAATTAACATGAAATCTGCGAAAGTCGGATTATTAATCTATGACCTTTTTTTCTCCATATAGAACCAAAAGTACTTGTGTTGAGTTGAGCTGAGTTGAAATTATGTTTTGATGATTGACAAAATATAAAAGAAAACCAGGTCCTTAGCAGGTCTAGCGGAGGAGCTAGTTTGCAGTAGTTCAAGTTACTACAACAAAAGATATATTTAGTGACAATAAATTTTCCTTTTAATGACAATAGTGATACAATACATAGTTTCAAGTTAGGCCTTCCTTCAATGTGGTCTCCTTTCCCAGATCTGCATAGCGACATTTATATAAAGTGTTGGCTGTAAATACTCATATTAATATTGCTAAATATATTATAGTAACAATTATACTATTACAACTAAATCCTTTATTTGTTCTAGTGAGCTGATGAAATATATGTATGGTACATTATAAATGTATCAAATAGGACCAAATAGAAATAAGTGTTTTTATATGGAGTATATAAAATGTAAAGATATAGCACATTAACCTAACTCAACCCAAAAGCTAGCTCATGAAGAGAGGATTGTCCAAATCATATAAGCAAACCACCAGTCCAATCCCCAACTAATGTGGGGCTCTTACTCACTCTAACACACCATCCACATTCAAAGGGGAGCCCAAATGGGGATGAACTTGGCTCTCATACCATGTAAAGATATGGTACTTGGGTTTACCTTAACCTCAAAATCGTGATCATGAGAGGAAGATTGTTCAAATCCATATAAGCAAACCATTTCATTCCCCAATCAATGTGGGACTCTAATGCCCCGTTTCACGCTCAACCCAGCGTGGAGCAGGAGCCTAAATGAGGATGAACCTTGTATGGACTTAAGTAATAATCCTTCCCCAGGAGCTAGTTTTTGGTGTTGCAGTCTCATATCTTTACATGGTATACGAGTCATATCTATTTGGACTTCTGATACATACTTCAATTGGGATTGGGCTTGGGCTTGGCGCGTGAAGGTGGGTGTTAGAGTTTCACATCTGTTGGAGAATGAACTAATAGTCTGCTTATATGGACTTGAAGTGTCATATCCTTATATAAACCAAATTCACAAATTGACTAAACACACTTATACTCTTAAGCGGGATATAATTAATTTGAACAATATATATTATTTATTGTTTCTTAATGAGATGATTTATTATAGGTCCACATATATATCTAGTTCATTGATTGTTCAGCATAATCTACCGAATCACTTCAGAGATTTCCCTAATAAAGTTTTATTCTATTAACACCAACTTGTTTTAGGGTAAAACATTTGTTATCTTCGTTAATAGACTCGAAAAAGAGAATAGAAGGAATTAAGGGCATGAGAAACGGCAACAGAGAAGAGGAACGCAGTGGTCTATCAGCGAGTGTAGAAATTCCAGATGATATATTTATGGACATCATCTCCCGCTGGCCCTTGAAGTTTGTTGTTCAATGTAAAATTCTATCCAAGAATTTTAAAGGTAGGATATCTCATCCTGAATTTTCCAAAATATTGTTCCAATGCCAAAAAGTCACTTCTACACAACTCATCTATTTAGTACATGATGGGAGATTAATCAGACAATTCCCAAAAATCTCCTTTAACCCTATCACTCAATCTGTGACGACGTTATGTTTTGGCGTAGAGATTTTGGGCTCATGTAATGGTCTGATTCTCTTTGAGTTTGAGAGAATTAGGTGTTACTGTGTTTTCAATCCCTTAACTGGAGAGCATCAATTGATTCCATATCCGAATTCTCCTAGAAATGAGTTAAAAAAGACAGGCCTAGTGGTTGATTACCCTAATTCAGATCAATACAAATTGGTAACCATAAGTAACATTGTGGAAAATTCCAACTTGTTCTACAAATTTCACTTACTTTCATCAGAGCAATCTGGCCTGTGGTGTGAAATCCAGCTGAGAACCAATAGTTTCATAGCCTTACCTTACGGTAGTCCACCTGTTTATTGGCATGATTCTCTGTATTTTCTCAGAAGTGACGGTAGTGTTCTAGCTCTTGATACAAAGAAAGAAGAGGCTGTACTCATCGACCGTCCGGAGTTTATTGATCATTTTGTTCTTAGCTATGGCAAAATTTTGACTAGTAGGGATATGAGTGGTAGCGATATATGGCTAGGGAGGGCGAAAGATTTACTTACCCTTGTATGCATTTTCAGAAAGTACATTGTCATTGGCACTTATGACAGAACAAGCAGCTGTTGGAGGGTTTCCCACACTTTGGACAACTTTGTTTTAGGTCTGGATGGCAATATTATCGGCTTTCCAGTCTGGATCGACAGCAAGCAAGTGTCTTTTCTGGTACGACGTCCCCCAACACAGTATCATGATCTATATGAGTATGATACCAACATCAATGTGTACAAAAATGTTGCAGTTCTGGACACAGTTGATTATCCCATGTATTGCTTCCACCCAACATTAGCTTGTGTCCATAAGACACCCTCCAATTATGTAACGACTGCTCAGCAGGCGTATATTGCTGAAAAGTTGGATAACATCAGAAGATTTATCATCGAAGGTACCAGTAAGTTTAACTTCAATTTTGTATTCAAGTTCTTGTGATGTCCTAAATGAGATTCAAGGTCAGGATTAGCCATTCCTTTCAAATTTATGTTTAAAACACCTCAACTGAGCCACTAGACATTTCCACAGAGATATTGTGTGCCTTCTTTGTTTGACTTCAGTAGCATTTTCTAATTTCTAGGTCTCCTTTTTTACTTTAAGCAAATTTATATCATCTCTAATTCTTTTCAAATTTTGTATCTAACTATGTCCAGATACATCAGAAGAAGAAGCAGCAGCAGCAGGAGAAGGAGGAGGTTAAAAAGAAGAAACATTGTAATAGACTTGGCTTTCTGCCCTTCACTATCTTCAATCATGATTACTTTATTTTCAAACATGACATAATTTGTTCTTTCTGGGAGATTGAGGGCATAGTTGAATATTGTAATAGACATAATAGGCATGGTTTCCTATATGCATTTTTGAATAAAAACCTTCTTTCCTATATGCATTTTGAATAAATGAATGATTTTATCATCACCAGGGAAAATGTTTGGCAAATCTGCCATTCAAAATTTGCTTTGTCAATCAAGCATTGTCATATGTGCTGTTTTTATTTTGTTCCAATTTTTTTTTAACAAGACTGGATTTTATGTTAGTTGAATTCTTACTTCACTTTCCTATGCTCAAAAAACAAAAGAATTATAGTTACTCAATACACCTGCAGGCTTACTTAGCTTGATATACTTTCATCGCAGTGATGAAATCCAACTGAGAAGCAATTTCTGCTTTTTATCCTTCAGTAGTCCACCTACTTATTGCTGTGATTCTCTTTATTGGCTCAGAAGTGATAAAAAGAGAGAAGATGCTATACTCATTGACAATCCTAAGTTTAGTTCTTGCGATGTTCTAAATGAGACTTAAGGTCAGGATTAGCTTCTAATTCTTCTGTAGATGACTAAAGAGAAGATTCAGGGAGTAGTTAAAAACCGATTCTTTCTTTTCCATCCCACCACCCTATTAGGAGGATTAACAGTGTTCTCACAAATCGGTCTCAATTGTACACTCGATCCTACATACCAATTAATGATGGAAATGTTCAATCACTTGAGCATGCCTAACTTGTTTGAATTTTCTTTTAGGGTTTCCCTATATGCATTTTGAATGTGAAAATAAACTTTTTTTTGGGGCAACTGCTGCATATTTCAAGTATTGATCATGATGCTCCAACTATGGGACAGGAATACCTCATGTGCGTTTAGAATCTGGAAGGAAAATCACAACCTTTTTGGAACATTGTCACCATGGCCATTTAATCCTGCCTTTATGATCCCCTTAAAGTCTGATAGAATTTTTCAGATTAATAAGTTCAAAGCTATAAGTCATAAGTTGAAAACCATATGCTTGAAGATAATTATTTTATTTTTATGTAATGGAAAATGGGTTATCCTGGAGATGATAAATTCTATTATATCCTTCCTAAGACATATAGTCTCTTCTTGTTAGACCCCTGATCTAAGTTACTCAGCTAAATGGCAGCATAGACAAGGTTTTTAAAGCATGTTGACCTTGTCACTTGCATAAGCCAAGGTAACAAACAGGCAAGGCTAAGTTGGCGACGGACGGTTGACAAAGCTAAGGTGTGCACAGTGGCACCAAGGCTTGATTCCAAAGTGGCAAGTGAGGACCAAGGACTTGAGGGCAAGGCAGCTTGGTGTGGACTTGACAAGATGAAGGTTAAACAATGTCATGTGGGCATGGCATTGGTATTCAAATAAAGGACAAGGACAAACGACAAGCAAAGCTAAGGAAGCAACGCAAAGAACAACAGTGTTCTCACTAACCCTCCAAGTATTGATCATGATGCTCCAACTTTGGGACAAGAATACCTCATCTGTGTCTAGAATCACAACCTTTAAGGAACATTCTCACCATGACCATTTGATCTTGCCTTATGATCTCCTAAAACATCTGATTCTTTACATTCATGAATGAAATGTATTATCTGATGTAGACATTAATATTTGATGTTTCTAGACTAAATCCATTAAGTAACATGAAATCTGACACTACCTTAGTTCTTCTGCATGCTGGACAGAATGTTAGCATTCTTACCAAGTAGACAGAATTTAAACCATTTTAGATGAAATCCAATGCTTTCACTAGTTGCCTGTGGCCTCAACCTCCCCTTTGTAGAAATTGTTCTCTCATTAGTGTCAACTTACTGTAAACTTGTGTCACGGTCAATCTGTCTCTTGGGGATTCAGCTGAACATGCGACACCATTCTTAAGTATGCTAACCAAGCATTCCATCTCTTCTTTCTTGATACTGCCCCAGTATTCTTTGACGTTGGTTGCTTTACTCATCTCACCATGACAAGTTGTTTTGTCTAGAATCTCCATAACTTTCTCTGGCAACGCTGTTTCGACAAAGTGGTGGGGACTAGAGCTTGCTTGGAACAAAGTGTCTGTGGGTCTTCTTCCAGTGAATATCTCCAATATGAGAATCCCAAAACTGTACATATCTCCTAAAGCGGAGACCTTATTTACCATGCCGTATTCTGCAACAAGCAAATTTAGCTTATAAATAAACAACTATTGTTTGAAGAAATTTCATATCACAGTTTTTGTTAACCTAGGAACACTACCTGGAGCTGCATAGCCAATGGTTCCCATAACTCCAAGTGAGCTAAACTGAGCTGTGAGATCTTCATCAAGAATGAGTCTCACCAAACCAAAATCACCCAAATGAGCTGTGAGATCTTCATCAAGAAGAATGTTCTGTGGTTTATATCACAGTGGATCATGGGTGTTTGGCACTCATGGTGAAGATAATGAAGGGCAGAGGCCACATATTATGATATTCATTATGTGAAGTATCATGCTTTAGGGAAGTACATGCTTCTTCCGTGTCTTTTGATAAACACAAGGTCGTAAATGCAGCTCTTGAATCCCACCAAAAAGCTCGGAGTTCCAGTTTAATACATATGCACTCAAATTTGAAAATATTCCGGTGACATAAACCTCACCGTCTAGATTGTTAAAAGATAAGTTCAAGTAGAGTAAGGAAGTAAAACTTGCAATGAAGTGAGGAATTGGCCCTGATAGATTATTTTGGGAAAGATCCAAGGATTGGAGATCCGGCAGATCTTCTAAATTGGGAATGATCCCTTGGAGGGAGTTTCCCTTCAAATAGATCCCCCAAGGCCAAGCATTTTCCAAGAGTTCGTGGAATCATCCCCGAAAAATTGTTGTGAGAATAATCAAGATAAGTAAGATAACTTCAGTTACTAATATAGACCGGTAATGGACCTGTCAAAGAGTTATAAGATGCATAAATATTTGTGAGGGATGAGAGAGCAAAAAGTTGTTGTGTTATAGTTCCTGTTAGGCTGTTTTCAGAAATACCCAATTTTAGCAGTTGGCTACAGTTTCCCAATGTTGAAGGTATGTTACCCTCTAACCTGTTTAGTCCCAAATAAAGATAGACAAGTTCAGTGAGGTTTCCTATTGAAGAAGGGATGACCCCTGTCAAGAGACTGTTACCCAAGTTGAGACCTCCCAAGTTTGTCAGTCTTCCAATAGAACCTGGAGTGCTACCTGTAAGATTGTTGTTACTCATCTCGAGTAGATCCAATTCACCAGGTTTGAGATATCTCTGGGTATGCTTCCAGTAATTCTGTTTCCGTAGTAGAGTAGGCGTTGTAACTGACTAGAAAGGTTGACTGTTGAATGAGGTAATGTACCTACAAACTGGTTGTCTCCAAAATGGAGCATCTGTAGACTGCTGGCAGTTGGTAAGAGAAATTACAAAGTCAAGGTCATCATGCTTACCGTATCCAAGTTGGTTACTCCAAACGTTGAGCCACAAGAAACTCCGCAAGTTACCAAAACCCTTGGGTATATTTCAAGTGAAATTGTTTACAGGAAAATCAAGCTCTAGCAATTTTGAAGCATTGGCCAAAGAGGACGGTATGGAACCAATGAATTGACATTTCGCCAAGTAAAGTATTTGGAGATTAGGGAAGTAGTTGCCTAAACTGGATCTGAGATTACCAGAAAAGTTGTTAAAGGAAAGTGATATTAGTTCCAGGGATGACAAATTGTACAACGGAGGAAGGAACTCCCCGGATAAGCTATTTACTGACAATCCAAGAAGCCTCAACTTGGTCAATCAAGCTAAAGAAGCTGGCACTTGTCCCTCTAGATTTTTGTACGATAAACACAACTTTTCTAAAGATGTAAGATTTCCAATAGAACCTGGAAAATGTCCTGTCAGGTTGTTATTTCTGATATACAATTTCACTAACTTCGTTAAAGATCCAACTTGGTTAGAAATTTTCCCCAGAAGAGTGTTGTGTTCCAGGACAAGGCTGTTGAGCTTAACACAATGTGATAGATTAATTTCCCTTGTTAGATAGTTTGAAACTCAAATTCAGGTTTTGAAGCCTTGACAGCCTGCTGAGTTGTTGAGGAATTTTGTTATGGAAGGCATTTTCTGCAAGGTCAAGAGAATTAAGAAAAGAGAGGTTTCCAAGATTACCTGAGATCATACCTGCCAGCCTCGCCCTTTGAGATTCAAACGGATGACTCTTCCGTGTCTCAGGCCACATTTTACTCCAGTCCACTGACAGAATGAACAGAATCGTTCCAAGAGGCAAAAATTCTTGCTGGATCCTCAGTTATTTGGGACTTGAATCCAAGTAAGGCAAGTTTGTCAGTTTCATTGCCAAGAAAAGCAGCTGATGCAATATGTTGGAGAGAATATGAGAATAGAAACACAAGAAACACAGCATGTATAGCCAGAAAGGTGTGGAAGTTAAAACTCGTTGTGAAAATTTCCATTCTGGAAAATGTCAAGAAGCAAAAGATGATACCTCTCAGAAATGTCGTTGTTGGTATTGGAGCACCAATACGTGATATAAGACGCATGATTATAAAACAAGCTGCCAATGACATCTCAACATACTACACCAAAAATGATCTTTAGAGGTAAATAATTAGCGACTTTCTTTGAAATCGGAGACTGTTCCAATTTCCTACTGAGATAGGAAAGAGGAGGGAGAACTAGACGTATCTTGCTAGGCAAAGACAGGTTCGAATGGATAGCTTGCGTAATTGCCACTAAATATATTTTTTCGGGACAATTACTAGTGACAATTACATTTTATCACTCTTTTTGAATGCCGCTAAAGCCTATAGATACATTACTAATGAAAATTAACTAATGTCGGTAAAAACTTTAGCCCTCTTTGTTAATGTGTATATTTATTACTGCTAAAATTTATTTTTGTTGTAGTGAATTTTTTTTATTTTTATAGTATTTTTCTTCAAGATTGTTTTGACATTGGTGCTTGATCCACCTAATCCTTTCTTTATAATATAAATTAAGAATTATCCAACTCATGAACTGGGATTGAAAAAGTCACGACCTTCTGATTCACGCAAGGTTAGGGGAGACTGGAGAATTGCCTAACTAATCTTTTACTTAATCAAGAGTTGGGCTAATGATAATGATATTTATAGAGTGGCTCCTTCTTAGAAGTTTCCTTCCATTTCGTCCATTGAGATATGTTAGCATGATAGACAACTAAATGATTGTATATATTAATGTAATTATATAGTGATATAAATTATCATGATCATATACATTTGTTGTAGAATCATATGAATAAATATTGTGATAGAATAGCTGATTTGGAGGGATAGCAAGGCAGATTTAGAGGGATTCAATGGCAGATTTGTATAGATAGAATGACGGATCTTTAGGGATGTGTAATCTTTATTTTCTCTATATAATGGAAAGACTCTGTCACTTTGAGAGGCATTCAACTGAAAATTGACAAGATACACCATACTACGTCTCCAAACTCTGCCAATCGGAAACCTAACACTGATGGAAACTTCTCTTGTGCTAGTGTTTGAAATACTACCAGAAAAAGGAAACATCCCTTTCAAATGTTCTTTTCTTCTCAGAAGAGCTCTTAGGGGCAAGCTCCCTATCAGAAATGTTATTTTTGGTATCGGAGAACCAATGCATGGTATAAGAGGCACGATTAAAAAAAACAGGCTGCTAATGGCATATCAACAAAAAAAATGATTTTGTTAGCATTTTTCTTAAAGATTGATTCTGACTTTGGTGCTTGATCCACCTAATCTTTTTTTTATAATATGGATTAAGAATTAATATAAACTATTCTTTTTCTTAATCAAGAGTTGGGCTGACTAACTAAATAAAATACCCTTGCTTGGTCTTCTTTACTCACATTAGTGCGGATGGATCCTTTCGTCTCCTTATATGAAGTTCACAATCCTCCGATGACTAACAGAACACAATTTGTGTAAACATATATTACAAAATTTGTATTGCTTTAACATAGTACTGATATAGACATCAATGCCTACATCCAATTCTCTATTCCTTTTTTTTTTCCAGGGGGATTAACGATAATTGTAGCTATGATTTGTCCAGAAATATAATATGCGGATGATGCATTAATAAATATATAAACATACACAAATAATATACTAGCAAAGAGTTTATGCACCCACTTATATATATTGGGAATTAAGAAAACTAAACAACAATCATCCAAGGAAAGAATTAGAGCTAATTAATGCATTAAATATTTTGATGCATACTATATGTCTAGTAGTGTCCAATTCATTCTGCTGGTTATACCCTCTCAATTTATATTCTCCATACAAATTTGTTGTATCCTCAACCTCATCAGCTTGTTCATCACATACCTCATTGATGATCGAGTCTTGTTGGTTGTATATATTCGATATCAAGTATAAGCAGCATAGCGTTGATAATTCCCACAACATTTTGATCCTCTATGGCATGATCCTTTTTATGACGTGAAATTCATCTGATTGGGGATACTTTCAACTATTTGGTCTTTGGTAGTCCATCTGTTTATTGGTGCAATTTTCTATGTTGTCTCTTGTCTCACAAGAGACGGTAGTGTTCTAGCTTTATACAAAGAAAAAGAAAGAAGAGACTATGTTAGAGAAAAACTTACAAGATAATAAAAAATACAAAATTACAATTGAAAATAAAAATGAAGAAATAAATCTCTTCAGGCTGAGGCGCGGATATCTCGCTCTCTTTAAGGAGATTCAAGCCCACTGCAGCAAATGTTTTCACCGGTCCAGCAGTAGTCCTTCTTGACTTGTCCCCTCCAGGATACAACAGCCTTAGCACAAAGTATAACTCAACAACTCTGGACAAGAGTTGGGTCCAAAGCTCCACAAAAAGAACACTTCCCTTCAACTAATAAGAACTCTCTTTTTGACTAACTCTTTCACTCTATATTTTTCTTGTATCACCCAACCAAGTGAAGACCACCACTATTTATACTACAAGAAGTCTTCCTAGCAATGAATAGGGAGATAATGTGGTAGTAAATAGTGAAGATAATGATATTAGGAGTTACATATGTTACAAAGAATAATGGGGAATAAAGAGTGAAGTAAAATGGGCAACTAAAGGCCACTAATGTGCAAAGACTCAACGGACAAAAGGAAGATGCTGCACAAAGACCATAACTTTCCAACGTTCTATACAACATTTATCACTAATGAAGAATGGCAATAAAGTCTAACTGACTGTAGATGAAATGTCACATTAAGAGTGAGGATTGTAACTCCTAAAATGCATGCTACATGCTCACCTTACATAGTAAGTGTAGATACTGCCAAACGGACAAAGGTGCAAATTAATATAATAAAATATTAATATTAAAATGCTAACAAACCAACAATCCCCCACTCATTTTAATATTAGATAAGAGAGTCCATCAGCTGAAGGAAGACTACTATGCATAATAAAGGTGTGCTGTGCATTGAACCTCCACTTAGTGAAACAGTAACTTTTACTCCAGAGTCGTAGTGGTCTCAGACTTGAACTATGACTGCTTAAGGGAAATAAAACATCACTGCTCACACATAATAATCAAGGTGTTGACATGAGCTTTAAAGCCAACACGTTATGGCCATTTGTTATCCCGATTTCATGAGTGCTTTTGAGAATAAGCCCAATTCTCATAGAAAGCGACCTACTTCCACACATCACATAGGTGAAATCTGTCGAGAGTGCTCCTGTAAGCTTAACACTCCACCCATACGGGCTACATATATTCATTAAGAGTTTAATCAACTCAACCTTCACAAACTACGGGAAACAATGCACTCACATCATAGAGAGGGAAATAAAAAGATAGTGCATTTTTCACAACAAGTCATCATATGATTAGTGTTTCCCTTTGAACCTGGTTATAGGATCTGTAGTCCCCAGGTTGGGTGTCCTCATATACGACTCACAGATTTGTAGGCTTCAATCTCATCCCCCTCGATGTGCTCCAGACTTTTTCTCTTGTTAAGGCCCTAGTAAGAGGATCTGCAAGATTATCACAAGATTTGACATAATCAACATTAATGGTACCATTTGTCAAATATGATCTTACATTACTGTGTTTCCTCCTTATAGGTTTGGATTTACCGTTATAATAACGATTTTGAACTCTACCAATTGCAACGGTGCTATCACAATGAATTAAAATAGGAGGAATTGGTTTTTCAAAATAAGGAATTTGATACAATAAATCTCTTAACCAATTATCTTCCTCACTAGCTGAAGCTAAAGCAATTAGTTCAGCCTCCATGGTAGAGTTAGCAATTATAGTTTACTTTTTTTATCTCCAACAAACAGCACCACCACCTAAAGTAGAGACATAACCAGTGGTAGAACAGGAATCACCTGATAAAGTGTTCCAATCTGCATCACAAAAGCCTTCAAGTACAACATGATATTTTTTATAGAACAAACCACAATTTTTTGTTCCAATTAAATATCTCATCACTCTTGTTATAGCATGCCAATGTTCATTACCTGGCATGCTTGTAAACCTGTCAAGTACTCCTACTGCATATGCAATACCAGGTCTAGTGCAATCAGTCACATACCTCAAACTTCCGATTATGCTAGCATATTCCTTTTGATTTATTACATCATTTTCATTTTTCAACAGGAAATAAGTGAACACTTGAATCAAAAGGAGTTGCAACATGTTTGCAATCAAGAAAGTTATATTTTTTCAAAATTTTCTCAACATAATGTGACTGGTCAAGGAAAATTTCATCACATGTTCTTGTTATTTTTATTCCAAGAATAACATTTGCCTCACCAACATCTTTCATATCAAAATGGCTTCTAAGAATATTCTTAGCTTCATCAATAACATTCATGTTAGAGCCAAAGATCAATAAATCATCAACATATAGGCAAATAATCACATGTGAATTATTCCAAGACTTATGATATATGCACTTATCACACTCATTTGTTTTAAAATCATTTTCAATCATGCAGGAATCAAATTTTTCATGTCATTGCTTTGGTGTCTGTTTCAAGCCATATAGGGATTTAGTAAGTTTGCACACTTTGCTTTCTTGGTCTGCTTCAACAAAACACTCGGGTTGATCCATATAAATTTCCTCATTTAAGTCTTCATTTTAAAAAATAGTTTTTACATCCATTTGATGAATTTGCAAATAAAAAATTGCAGCCATAGCAATTAAAAGTCGTTATGGATGTAATTCTTGTTATCGGTGAAAAAATATCAAAAAATTCTAGGCCTTCTATTGTTTAAAACTTTTTGCAACTAGTCTAGCCTTGTATTTATCAATAGATCCATCCGGTTTCAACTTTTTTCTTAAGACCCATTTGCAACCAATAGTTTTACAACCCGGTGGTAAATCAACTAACTTCCAAGTTTTATTAGAAATTAGAGATTCCATTTCATCATTTACAACCTCTTTCCAAAATATAGAATCATGTGAAGATAATGCTTCTCTCAAAGTGAGAGGGTCATCTCCAACATTAAACACATAAAAATCAGGACCAAAATATTTTTCTATACTCTAGTTCTTTTACTTCTTCTTAACTCAAAATCACCAATTTCTTTATTTTTTAAAGTAGAAGTAGAAGAACTAGGTAGTGACAAAATATTTTGTTCAATCCTTTGACGCCCGCTATTTTTAGAATCAAAAGGAAACTTATTTTCATGAAAAATAACATCACCCCATTCTATCACAATATTATCTTCAAGATTAAAAAATCTATAGGATGTACTATTTGAAGCATAACCAAGAAAAGTACAAGTAGTAACTTCTTACCCAATTTTGTAATATTGGGATCCATTAGCCTCACAAAGGCTAGACAACCCCAAACTCTTAGATATCCCAAACTTGGCTTGTAACCTTTCCACAATTCAAAATGTGTCAATTTAGACTTTTAATGAGGCACACGATTCAACACATAACAAGCAGTTAAAATAGCTTCACCCCAAAAATTTAAAGGTGCATGTGACTCAATAAGCATGGCATTAGTCAATTCAACCAAAGTTCTATTTTTCCTTTCCGCTACTCCATTAGATGAAGGAGAGTAAGGAGGAGTAGTTTCATGAATTATTCCCAATGATCTAACAAAAGAATTAAACTCATTTGACTCATATTCACGGCCTCTATCACTTCTAATTCTTTTTATTTTTCTTCCAAACTGATTTTCAACCTCATGGAGATAAGTTTTGAAATTTTCAAAAGCATCACTTTTATTTTTCATCAAGTAAACATATGTAAACTTAGAAAAATCATCAATGAAAGTGATAAAATATCTATTACCGCCACGAGTTAAAATTCCACCAATTTCACAAATATCAGTATGAACTAATTCTAACAAATTAGTTTTTCTTTCAGCTTGGAAATGAGGCCTTTTAGTGATTTTTGCTTTACTACAAGCCTCACATTTTTCAAAATTCTTTTTAATCATTGGGATTAATCCTAAACTACTCATGATTCCAACATAACGATCATTAATATGACACAAACGAGCATGCCAAAAATTGGTAGAAGAAAGCATATCAACAGAAGTAGAAACTTTATTCGTTTCAACATTCAGTTTGAACATCCCATCACATGCGTACCCCTTCCCCACAAAAATACCCTTTTTCACTATTACATATTGATAAGATTCAATAATCTATTTAAAGCCTGCTTTATTAAGAAGAAAACTAGACATCAATTTTTTCCTCATAGAAGAAGTATAAAGTACATCTTTCAAAGTTAATACCCTTCCAGAAGTAAAACACAATTTGACATCTCCTTTTCCAAGCACTTGAGTAGTGTGAGCATCACCAAACATGATGTTTGGGCTCCTCAAAATGAGTATATTTCTTAAACCAGTCTTTGTCATAACAGACATGACGGTTTGCATTAGAATATGCCCGTCATCCATCAACATTCTCAACCATGTTTATGTCGGTAATCATCGCCACAAAAGGTTCTTCGGTAACGTTTGCCTGAGGGTTAGGACCACGTTTCCGGAATCTGCAAAATCGATCAATATGCCCACTCTTGCCACAAGCAAAGCATGGTCCCTTGTCTTGAACTTGTTGATTTTGTGTTTGGTTATTTTCATCATTATTTTTCTTGGGAGGTCTACCATTATTTTTCTTGAATTTCTTCTTCTTAGGCTTCAAAGATGTATTTTTGTGAGATTCAGGAGTAGCATTATTTAAAGTAATTAAATTTACCTTCGTTGTGATGTTGCTCTCTTCTATTTGTAAAAGTGCATCTTGTCCCCTAGCCTCTTCTTCCATGTGGATTTTCATTATGAAGGTTTCAAGGGAGGTTTCCTTTTGTTTGTGGCGCATAGTTTTTTGAAATTCCTTCCAAGAAGGTGGAAGTTTATCTACTATGCCACAAACAATAAGGTTATCTCCAATTTTGCCTCCTCAGACCTTAGCTCACCAACAATCATTATAAAGTCTTGAGCTTGGTCTACCACTGATTTGTTGTCCACTATTTGGAAACGAAAAAATCTACTAGCCGCATATTTTTTCGCTCCAGCCTCTTCGGTATCATACTTACTCTGCAATGCTTTCCAAATTTTCTTTGCACTAGAGTAAGTTCTATCATAATAATCATAAAAATTATCAGATAGACAATTAAGAATATAATACCGACACTTAGAGGAATCACCATCGTACTTTAACACTTTCTCTAGTTGAGAAATAGTTTCATCATCATTCATAAAGGTGATGTCTACTTTATTAGGATTCTTCTCAGTTAACACATAAGAAACATTGAGAAGACTTAAGTAGAAAAGTATTTTACCCTTCCATCTCTTAAAATGATTACCATTGAACCGAAATGGCTTGTTAAGGTCTCCCATCTTAACATCCGCATTTTTTTCAATTGTAGCCATGATGATAATCTCCTTAAATTGTTACAGAAAAACTTACAAGATAATAAAAAATACAAAATTACAATTGAAAATAAAAATGAAGAAATAAATCTCTTCAGGCTAAGGCGCGGATATCTCGCTCTCTTTAAGGAGATTCAAGCCCACTGCAGCAAATGTTTTCACCGGTCCAACAGTAGTCCTTCTTGACTTGTCCCCTCCAGGATACAACAGCCTTAGCACAAAGTATAACTCAACAACTCTAGACAAGAGTTGAGTCCAAAGCTCCACAGAAAGAACACCTCCATTCAACTAATAAGAACTCTCTTTTTGACTAACTCTTTCACTCTATATTTTTCCTGTATCACCCAACCAAATGAAGACCACCACTATTTATACTATAAGAAGTCTTCCTAGCAATGAATAGGGAGATAATGTGGTAGTAAATAGTGAAGATAATGGTATTAGGAGTTACATATGTTACAAAGAATAATGGGGAATAAAGAGTGAAGTAAAATGGGCAACTAAAGGCCACCAACGTGCAAAGACTCAATGGACAAAAGGAAGATGCTGCACAAAGACCATAACTTCCCAATGTTCTCTACAACATTTATCACTAATGAAGAATGGCAATAAAGCCTAACTGACTGTAGATGAAATGTCACATTAAGAGTGAGGATTGCAACTCCTAAAATGCATGCTACATGCTCACCTCACATAGTAAGTATAGATACTGCCAAACGGACAAAGGTGCAAATTAATATAATAAAATATTAATATTAAAATGCTAACAAACCAACAGACTATACTAATTGACCTTCTTGAGTTTATTGATCTTCATGTGCCATCACTATCCATAGAAGCCAACACAATGGTCTACCATAGAAGCAACCACAATGATCGATAAACTCAAAACAGTCAACTAGTATATCCTCTACTCTCTTTGTATCAAAAGCTAGAACACTACTGTCACTTATGCAAATATTATAAAATTGCACCAATAAACAGGTGGACTATCAAAGATCAAATAGTTAAAAGTATCCCCAATCAGTTGGACCTCATGCCATAATTCAGATCGCTCTAATGAAAGTAAGTGAAATTTGTAGAAAAGGTTGGAATTTTCAACCTACATATTGATGGTTACCAATTTGTATTGATTTAAATTCAGGCAAAGAGATGATATTATTAATAATGAATAGGGTATTTATAAAAGAGGGAGGAACATGAGGATCAAGAAAGAAATCATTACAATTATTAATTAAAATAAATGACAATATTTACGGTTATGAATAAGGATCAAGAAAGAAAATCCATATGGCCAATCAAAACAAATGACAATCTTTATGGTTATAAATAAGGATCAGGAGAGAAATCAATACAATCAATCAAATAAATTACAATCTTTGCAGTTATGAATAAGCTAAAACAGGGAAATTAAATCTTTATCATCATCATCTTATGAAAATGCCCATTAAAAATTAACGGACAATTCTACTCTTTATTATTAAGAAATTATTACTTATACCTCTTATTAAATAATAAATTATACTTGTGAATTTAGGACTTTTGATTTCTGATAATCACTTTTTGTAACTGCATTCATGCTACAATTATTGTGTGCTCCTTTGAGCTTTCAGTACTATTGAACTCATCCATTGTCAATCTCTTCATATACTTTGTTATTTATAAATTGCTTATGTTATCGGTCATTTTAACTCGAGGTCAAACAGTGTACAACATATTGGTGATGCTTTAACTAGAAAAATGTTCTGTGGGTGTTTGGCACTAATGGTAAAGATAATGAAGTGCAGAGGCCACATCTATTATGATATTCATTCTTTGAAGTATGATCAAGCCATTCCTCCAAGTTCCCTTTTGACATGAACTGAAAGACTAAAGCTTTAAACTCATTTCCATTGAAATCAGAACTTGAGCATACACTGATGCCTTATGTTTCTTAATGCTTGGCATTCTGCTAAGAAACTTTTTGAAGCACCTTCATGCTGGAGTTTGAGTACCTTGACAGCAATGACCGTTCCATCAGAGGCAAAGGTTCCCTTGTAAACAGTTCCGAACCTGCCAGAGCCAAAAAAAATTCAGAAGAAAATCCACCAGTTGCAGTGTGGAGCTCTTCATACAAAATGTTAGGGTAGAAACGTGCAGATTTAAACCTATATTCAGGTGCTGGTTGATCTTTCAAATTTCTTCTCCAATAAAGGAAAACTACTAACAAGGTCAAGATTGAAAATGAAGCAGCAAACACAATTGTCAAGATAAATTTGAGGGCAAGTACATGCTTCTTCCGTGTCTTTTGATAAACGCAAGGTCGTAAATGCAGCTCTTGAATCCCACCACAAAGCTCGGAGTTCCCAATTAATATATCTGTACTCAAATTTAAAAATATTNACACTGAAAACCTCGGGAGTCATGTCGACCATGCTACTAACCTAAAATGACCCTTATGGAGCTGATGGAATCATCAGAATTGGATTCCGATGTCATCTTCTTGAACTTTTGATCGAAAATGATCGTTCAAGGTTCATAAGCTCCAAAACACAAAAACTCGCACTAAGACCAAACGAACGACCAGGTGACCGAACTGTCAGTCCCAGCAAGTCATAAATGACTTGGGGTCGCTATAGGAACGCTCTAAACGACTCACAGAAGGCAAGACACAGAAATGACCATGAGGGTCATTACAGAAACGTGCAGATTTATACCTATATTCAGGTGCTGATTGATCTTTCAAATTTCTTCTCCAATAAAGGAAAACTACTAACAAGGTCAAGATTGAAAATGAAGCAGCAAACACAATTGTCAAGATAAACTTGAGGGCAAGTTGTTGGCTACAGTTTCCCAACCCTGTCAAGAGATTGTTACCAAAGTTGAGACCTCCCAAGTTTGTCAGTCTTCCAATTGAATCTGGAATGCTACCTGTAAGATTGTTGTTACTCAGCTCGAATAGATTCAAATTCACCAGGTTTGAGATCTCTTTGGGTATGCTTCCACTAATTCTGTTTCCGTAGAAGAGTAGGCTTTGTAACTGACTAGAAAGGTTGACTGTTGAATGAGGTAATGTACCTACAAACTGGTTGTCTCCAAAATGGAGCATTTGTAGACTTCTGCAGTTGGTAAGAGAATTTACAAAGTCAAGGTCATCATGCTTAACGTGTCCAAATTGGTTACTCCAAACGTTGAGCCACAACAAATTCCGCAAGTTACCAAAACCCTTGGGTATATTTCCAGTGAAATTGTTTATAGGAAAATCAAGCTCTAGCGATTTTGAAGCATTGGCCAAAGAGGACAGTATGGAACCAATGAATTGACATTTCGCCAAGTAAAGTATTTGGAGATTAAGAAGTAGTTGCCTAAATCAGATCTGAGATTACAAGAGAAGTTGTTAAAGGAAAGTGATATTAGTTCCAGGGATGATAAATTGTACAACGGAGGAGGGAACTCCCCGGATAAGCTATTTACTGACAATCCAGGAAGCCTCAACTTGGTCAATCGAGCTAAAGAAGCTGGCACTTATCCCTCTAGATTGTTGTATGGTAAGTACAACTCTTCTAAAGATGTAAGATTTCCAATAGAACCTGGAAAGAGTCCTGTCTGGTTGTTATTTCTGAGATACAGTTTCACTAACTTCGTTAAAGATCCAACTTGGTAAGGAATTTACCCCACAAGAGTGTTGTGTTCCAGGACAAGGCTCTTGAGCTTAACACAATGTGATAGATTAACTGGAATTTCCCCTGTTAGATAGTTGAGACTCAAATTCCGGTTTTGAAGCCTTGACGGCCTGCTGAGTTGTTGAGGAAGGCATTTTCTGCAAAGAGAGGTTTCCAAGATGAGCCTCAGCCCTTTGAGATTCAAATGGGTGACTCTTCTGTGTCTCAGGCGACATTTTACTCCAGTCCACTGACACAAATGAACAGAATCATTCGGCCAAGAGACGGAAACTCCTGATAGATCCTCAGTTATTTGGGACTTGAATCCAAGTAAGGCAAGTTTGTCAATTTCATTGCCAAGAAAAGCAGCTGATGCAGCATGTTGGAGAGAAAATATGAATATAAACACAAGAAACACAGATTATATATTGGAGTACCACTGCGTGGTATGAGATGCACAATTATATAACAAGCTTCCAATGACATTGACCAAAAAATATTTTGTTAGCAATTTTCTTCAAGATTGATTCTGACTGTGGTGCTTGATCCACCTAATCTTTTCTTTATAATATCCTCTACAACATGATCCTTTTTATGACGTGAAATCCAACTGATAAGAAATTCTTTCTACTCTATGTCCTTTAGTCCACCTGTTTATTGGCACAATTATTGGCTCATAAGTGATAGTAGTGTTCTAGCATTTGATACAAAGAAAGAAGAAGCTATACTAATTGACCATCCTGAATTTATTGATCTTCATGCTCGATCACTATCCATATATCACGACCATTCAAAATTTACCATAGAGGCAAACACAATGATCAATAAACTCAAAACAGTCAATTAGTATATCCTCTACTCTCTTTGTATTAAAAGGTAGACTGTCACTTATGTGACAATATAAATAATTACACCAATTAATATGTGGACTACTAAAGACCAAATAGTTGGAGTTTTCAACCAGGTTACTTATGGTAACCAATTTGTATTGATCTGCATTAGGGTAATCAACCACTAGGCCTGTTTTTTCTAACTCATTTCTAGGAGCATTCGGATATGGAATCAATTGACGCTCTCCAATTAAGGGATTGAAAACACAGTAACACCTAATTCTCTCAAACTCAAAAGAGAATCAAACCATTACATGAGCCCAAAATCTCTATGTCAAAACATAACGTCGTCACAGATTGAGTGATAGAGTTAAAGGATTTGGGAATTGTCAGATTAGTCTCCCATCATGTACTAAATAGATGAGTTGTGTAGAAGTGACTTTTTGGCGTTGGAACAATGTTTTGGAAAATTCAGGATGAGATATCCTACCTTTGAAATTCTTGGATAGAAGTTAACATTGAACAACTTGAGCGTGGAGCGGGAGCCCAAATGATGATGAACCTTGTATGGACTTAAGTAATAATCCTCCCCACATGAGCTATCTTTTGGTGTTGAAGTGCCATATCTTTACATGGTATCAAAGTCATGTCCATTGGACTCTTGATACACACTCCAATAGGGCTAAGGCTTGGGCTTGGGCGTGCAGGCTGGTGTTAAGAGTTCACATTGGTTGGGGAATTAACTAATAGTCTGTTTATATGGACTTGAAGTGTCATATCCTTAAATAAACAAAATTAACGAATTGACTAAACACACTTATAATCTTAAGCGGGATATAATTAATTTGAACAATATATATTATTATTTGTTGTTTTGATTTCTTAATGAGTGATTTATTATAGGTCCACATATCTAGTTCATTGATTGTTCAGTAGAATCTACCGAATCAGTTCGGAGATTTCCCTAATAAAGTTTTATACTATTTAACACCAACTTGTTTTAGGGTTAAACATTTGTTGTCTTCGTTAATAGACTCCAAAACGAGAATAGAAAGAATTAAGGGCATTAGAAACAGCAACAGAGTAGAGGAACACAGTGGTCTATCAACGACTGTAAAAATGCCGGATGATATAGTTATGTAGATCATCTCCCGCTGGCCCTTGAAGTTTGTTGTTCAATGCAAACTCCTATCCAAGAATTTCAAAGGTAGGATATATATCTCATCCTGAATTTTCCAAAACATTGTTCCAACGCCAAAAAGTCACTTCTACACAACTCATCTATTTAGTACATGATGCGAGATTAATCAACAATTCCCAAAAATCTCCTTTAATCCTATCACTCAATTTGTGACGACGTTATGTTTTGGCGTAGAGATTTTGGGCTCATGTAATGGTTTGATTCTCTTTTGAGTTTGAGAGAATTAGGTGTTATTGTGTTTTCAATCCCTTAACTGGAGAGCGTCAATTGATTCCATAACTGAATGCTCCTAGAAATGAGTTAGAAAAAATAGGCCTAGTGGTTGATTACCCTAATGCAGATCAATACCAATTGGTAACCATAAGTAAATGACCAAAGAGAAAATTCAGGATGTAGTTAAAAACGATTCTTTCTTTTCCATCCCACCACCCTATTAGGAAGATTAACGGTGTTCACTAATTGGTCTCCGGTGTACACTCGAACCTACATACCAATTAATGGTGGAGATGTTCAATCACTTGAGCATGCCTAACTTGTTTGAATTTTCTTTTTAGGGTTTTCCTATATGCATTTTGAATGTGAAAATAAATTTTTTTTTTTGGGGCAACTGCTGCATTTTTCAAGTATTGATCATGATGCTCCAACTATGGGACAAGAATACCTCATCTGTGTCTAGAATCACAACCTTTTAGGAACATTCTCACCATGACCATTTGATCCTGCCTTATCATCCCCTAAAACATCTGATTCTTTACATTCATGAATGAAACGTATTATCTGATGTAGACGTTAAGAACTAATATCTGATGTTCCTATACTAAATCCATTAAGTAACAAGAAATCTGACACTACCTTAGTTCTTCTGCATGCTGAAAATACTACAGGCATTTCAAGTTTTATATCAAATCCAAAGCTTACCAAATAGACAGAATGTTAGAATTCTTACCAAGTAGACAGAATTTAAACCATTTTAGATCAAATCCAAAGCTTACCAAATAGACAGAATGTTAGAATTCTTACCAAGTAGACAGAATTTAAACCATTTTAGATCAAATCCAATGCTTTCATTTGTAGCATGTGGCCTCAATCTTCCCTATGTAGAAATTTTTCTCTTATTAGTGTCAACTTACTGTAAACTTGTGTCAGGGTCAATCTGTCTCTTGCGGATTCAGCTGAACATGCAACACCAATCTCAAGTATGCTAACCAAGCATTCCATCTCTTCTTTCTTGATACTGCCCCAGTATTCTTTGCCGTTGGTTGCCTTACTCATCGCACCATGTAAAGTTGTTTTGTCTAGAATCTCCATAACTTTCTCTGGCAATGCTGTTTCGACAAAGTGGTGGAGACTAGAGATTGCTTGGAACAAAGTGTCTGTGGGTCTTCTTCCAGTGAATATCTCCAATATGAGAATCCCAAAACTGTACATATCTCCTAAAACGGAGACCTTACTATCCATGCCGTAGTCTGCAACAAGCAAATTTAGCTTATAAATAAACCACTATTGTTAGAAGAAATTTCATATCACAGTTTTTGTTAACCTAGAAACATTACCTGGAGCTGCATAGCTAAACTAAGCTGTGAGATCTTCATCAAGAATGAGTTTCACCAAACCAAAATCACCCAAATGAGCTGTGAGATAATGAAGTGCAGAGGCCACATATTATGATATTCATTCTCTGAAGTATCATGCTTGAGGGAAGTACAGATCGTAAATGCAGCTTTTTAATACATCTGCACTCAAATTTGAAAATATTCCGGTGACAGGAACCTCACCATCTAGATTGTTGAAAGATAAGTTCAAGTAGAGCAAGGAAGTAAGACTTGCAATGAAGTGAGGAATTGGCCCTGATAGATTAAGTTGGGAGAGATCCAAGGATTGGAGATCCGGCAGATCTTCTAAATTGGGAAAGGTCGCTTGGAGGGAGTTCCCCTTCAAATAGATCTAACCCAAGGCCAAGCATTTTCCAAGAGTTCGTGGAATCATCCCCGAAAAATTGTTGTGAGAAAAATCAAGATAAGTAAGATGACTCCAGTTACCAATATACACCGGTAATGGACCAGTCAAAAAGTTATAAGATGCATAAATATCTGTGAGGGATAAGAGAGAAAAAAGTTGTTGTGGTATAGTTCCTGTTAGACTGTTTTCAGAAATACCCAATTTTATCAGTTGGCTACAGTTTCCCAATGTTGAAGATCTGTTACCCGCTGGGTATGCTTCCACTAATTTTGTTTCTGTAGTAGAGTAGGCGTTGTAACTGACTAGAAAGGTTGACTGTTGAATGTGGTAATGTACCTACAAACTGGTTGTCTTCAAATGGAGCATTTTCAGTTGGTAAGAGAATTTACTAAGTCAAGGTCATCACGCTTACCGTATCCAAGTTGGTTACTCCAAACGTTGAGCCACAACAAATTCCGCTAGTTACCAAAACCCTTGGGTATATATTTCAAGTGAAATTGTTTACAGGAAAATGAAGCTGTAGCAATTTTGAAGCATTGGCCAAAGAGGATGGTATGGAACCAATGAATTGACATTTCACCAAGTAAAGTATTTGGAAATTAGGGAAGTAAATCGGATCTGAGATTACCAGGGATGACAAATCGTACAACGGAGGAGGGAACTCCCCGGATAAGCTATTTACTGACAATCCAAGAAGCCTCAACTTGGTCAATTGAGCAAAAGAAACTGGCACTTGTCCCTCTAGATTATTGTATGATAAATACAACTCTTCTAAAGATGTAAGATTTCCAATAGAACCTGGAAAGTGTCCTGTCAGGTTGTTATACAGTTTCACTAACTTTGTTAAAGATACAACTTGGTTAGGAATTTTCCCCAGAAGAGCGTTGTGTTCCAGGACAAGGCTCTTGAGGTTAACACAATGTGATAGATTAACTGAAATTTCCCCTGTTAGATAGTTGAAACTCAAATTTAAGTTTTGAAGCGTTGACAGCCTGCTGAGTTGTTGAGGAAGGCATTTTCTGCAAAGAGAGGTTTCCAAGATGACCTTCATGTGCCATCACTATCCATTGAAGCCAACACAATGGTCTACCATAGAAGCAAACACAATGATCGATAAACTCAAAACAATCAATCAGTATATCATCTACTCTCTTTGTATCAAAGGTAGAATACTACTGCCGCTTATGAGACAATATAGAAAATTGCACCAAGTGGACTACCAAAGACCAATCAGTNAGATGTAAGATTTCCAATAGAACTTCGTTAAAGATAAAACTTGGTTAGGAATTTTCCCCAGAAGAGCGTTGTGTTCGAGGACAAGGCTCTTGAGGTTAACACAATGTGATAGATTAACTGAAATTTCCCCTGTTAGATAGTTGAAACTCAAATTCAGGTTTTGAAGCCTTGACAGCCTGCTGAGTTGTTGAGGGAGGCATTTTCTGCAAAGAGAGGTTCCCAAGATGACCTGAGATTGTACCTGCCAGCCTCAGCCCTTTGAGATTCAAGCGGATGACTCATCCATATCTCAGGCGACATTTTACTCCAGTCCACTGACAGAAATGAATAGAATAATTCCAAGAGACGAAAACTCTTGATAGATCCTCAGTTATTTGGGACTTGAATCCAAGAAAGGCAAGTTTGTCGGTTTCATTGCCAAGAAAAGCACGTTGGAGAGAAAAAGAGAAAAGAAACACAACATGGATAGCCAAAAAGGTGTGGAAGTTAAAACTCGCTACGAAAATTTCCATTCTGGAAAATGTCAAGAACCAAAAGATACACCTCTCAGAAATGTTGATTTTGTTATTGGAGCACCACTGTGTGGTATAAGATGCACAATAATAAAACAAGCTGCCAATGACAACATTGCAATGTATGTGCATCTTTTTCATTCAAGCAAGCTGAAACATACACAAATAATATTCAAGAAACTCTCTGCTAGTATATTCAGCTAAAACATACGCAAATAATATATTAGCAGAGAGTTTCTGCATCCACTTATATATATTGGGAATTAAGAAAACTAAACAACAATCATCCAACGAAAGAATTAGTAAAGCATTGAATATTTTGATGCATACTATATATCTAGTACTGTCCAATTCATTCTGTTGTTTACATCCTCTCAGTTCATATTCCCCATGCAAATTTGCTGTTTCCGCAACCTCATCAGCTTGTTCATCACATACCTCATTGATGATCGAGTCTCGCTGTCTGTGTATATTCGATATCAGTTCCAAGTGGCATAGCGTTGATGATCCTCTAAGGCATGATCCTTTTTATGACGTGAAATCCAACTGATTATTAGCAATACTTTCAGCTCTATATCCTTCAATAGTCCACCTGTTTATTGACACAATCATTGGCTCATAAGTGACGGTAGTATTCTAGCTTTTGATACAAAGAAAGAAGAGGCTATACTAATTGATCATCCTGAATTTATTGATCTTCATGTGCCATCACTATCCATAGAAGCCAACACAATGGTCTACCATAGAAGCAAACACAATGATCGATAAACTCAAAACAATCAATCAGTATATCATCTACTCTCTTTGTATCAAAGGTAGAATACTACTGCCGCTTATGAGACAATATAGAAAATTGCACCAAGTGGACTACCAAAGACCAATCAGTTGGATTTCACACCATAATTCAGGTCTCTCTGATGAAAGTACGTGAAATTTATATAACAAGATTGAATATTCAGACAACATATTGATGGTTACCAATTTGTATTGATTTAAATTCGGGCAAAGAGATGATTTTATTAAAATAATGAATAGGGTATTTATACAAGACATTGGAACATAAGGATTAGGAAAGAAATCGATACAATTATTAATTAAACTAAATGACCACCTTTACCGTTATGAATAAGGATCAAGAAAGAAAATCAATACAATCAATCAAAACAAATGACAATCTTTATGGTTATGAATAAGTATCAAGAAAGAAATCAATACAATCAATCAAAACAAATTACAATCTTTACAGTTATGAATAAGCTAAAACAGGGAAATTAAATCTTTATCATCATCATCTTACGAAAATGCCCATAAAAAATTAACTGACAGTTTTACTCTTTATTATTAAAAAGCTATTACCTAGACCTCTTATTAAATAATAAATTATACTTATGAATTTAGGACTTTTGATTTTTGATAATCACTTTCTCTAATTGCATTCATGCTACAATTATTGTCAGCTCCTTTGAGCTTCCAACACTATTGAATTCATCCATTGTCAATCTCTTCATATACTTTACATTATTTATAAAATGTTTAATGTTACACTCCATTTTAACTCGAGGAAAAAGGGCGTAAAATATATTAGTGAATTAGGACACCTATTTTGTTAAAGTGATGCTAAGTTAACTATGAATTATTGTTTAATCTTGTGGAATTCTAGGTAAAAGTTCTAATTATCCTAAAGGGAAGACATGCATACTTTAAAATCCGTTAAAAATAATTAACTGGCCAAAACTTAGGTTAATTAGTTAAAAATTAAAGGAGCAAATTTAAAAGGAATATGTTATAAATACTTGATAAAGTATTTGTGATATGTATCTTGAAAATAAAATCCCTCATATTTTGCAACAAATCAGGAAAGTAATAAAACCAAAGTAGATCAAAGAAACCTTCATCCAAGCGTTTGAAAACTTATCCATCTTTAGTAAAAGTTCATGTCCCCCTTTTTTGGAATGGTTTAAAACTTTCAACAAAACTTGCTCATTAGACATTTCATAACCTTAAAAAAACTTAATGGATAGAATCAAAGAGGTAATTAATCTATTTTTTAAAACAGTTTGCAAAAAAAAAATATGAAAATTCCGCGAGAACCAACATGACTTATTTGTTAAAGACTAAAGTAGCTATTCTTAAAAAAGCAGAAAGGGCAAAGAGCAAATAAGTGTCATATTTTTTTTAAAAAATAAGTGTCATATAATACAAAGTCAAAATATAAGCAAGAACACGAACATGATAAAGTAATGACTAAAAGAGCAATTTTCGAGATTTCTTTGCTACTTTGCCATGTCTATTTGCATGAGCTTTTGAGAAGCGGAAGACACAAAGTGGTAGAGTGGATGCACACTTTCAAATCTAGTGGTGGTGATGAGTCCCGAAATGAGACTTCTTGCACGGTGAAATTCTTTTATGAAGACTCCAATTAGCTCCGAAAGTGTTCATGTAAATAAGGAGAGAGTAAGGAAATTAGTAAAACGATTCAACTTTAAATGACAGTGAACAAATCAAATATAGAGCTAAGTAAAGTCGTAAAATGAATATGTTATCCAAAACACGAAAATGTGCAAATGTCGCAATTGGTAACTTTAAACCTAACTCAAAACAGCCAAGCCACCATTCATGTCTTTTGAGCACAAAATTAATACTCAAGTTCAACAGGTTTAAGCTAAAAAAACATTACTTTTCAATCCATGATCCTTCCACATTTTACACCGCCATCACTAAATAACTTAGAAGGAAACGTATACATGCAACTCAACTATCTAATGGATTCGGGAAAGAGCTTAAAATCTATATTTTTTGTGCACATAGAGTTAAGATAGGATCATGGTTTTTTTCACACTAATTTTTTTTAAAATGTAACCTGCATAACATTTCGAACTAAGCAAGAACAACACTCATCTCTTTTTAACATACTTTTACCTATGAATACATGAGCTGCAAAAAATTTATCATATAAAGACATCAAATAAACATTTAACTTAGACCGACAAACTGATTTTAAGTGAAGATTTGATCACGAAACGAAATCATTTCTTAAATAAATGACGGGATATGGCTTCAGATCTATACAGAGCTCGAACAAGAAGTCAAGAACCGAGTATATTTTGTAGTCACATATAATTATAGATAAGTAAGAAACATTAATGGCAAGTCATGGTTTTTCTTAAGATAGAGAATAACAGTTAATGTCACCTGTTGCGGGGCAGTGAACGAGAGCGAGTCCGACACCTACACGAAGCTTCTCCTTAATTAAAACATAAAACAGTGGTTTCAGGTGTGGTGGTGCGGGGCAAAAGGCGTCCACAAAAATGAATGCAAGACCTGCTATTTATAGTGACGACCTAGGTTCTTCTAATTGCAACTTTGGGCAGAATTCATAAGAGATTTCAAAAGTATTTTTGCTTCTTGTTGATCGAATTAAAGAAGAGAGATGTGGATGAAGGAGAGAGAGAGGAGAGCGTCTGATTTTTTTCAGTAGGACCAAAACAGAACTGGCGATCTCTGTCATTTGTTGAAATTGCTGGAATTAGTAACGGACGAGTTATTTGCTGTTTCAGAAAATAGATTAGGGTTTATTTGGGCTATTTTTGAACATATTTTGATATAAAATATGGGCTGAAAGTTTGATGGCAGAATTTCTTTGATTTTTTTTTAAAAATAAATTATTTTGGGCTTCTAACTTAATAACGGAGGAGTATAAAAGTATAGAACTTCCATATAAAATATTTATTATTTATACAAAAGAAATATTCTCTGTAAAAGTTGGATTCCAATAGAACTACTATAGTCAAAGAATGAAATAAAAAAACACACCTGGGTAAAAGTTGTATCGAAATAGGAGTGCTTATTGAAACCAAATTTCAACATAACAAACGACAAGAGAGCAGAAGAAATATATGTTATGGAATTGCAGGAAGATGTATTCCTTGGGGAGATCATCTCCCGCTTGCCCTTGAAGTTTGTTGTTCAATGTAAACTTCTATCAAAGAATCTTAAACGTCANTATATGTGAAAGTTGCTCATAAAAAAACACACCTGGGTAAAAGTTGTATCGATATTGAAACCAAATTTCAACATAACAAACGACAGGAGAGTAGAAGAAATATATGTTATGGAATTGCAGGAAGATGTATTCCTTGGGGAGATCATCTCCCGCTTGCCCTTGAAGTTTGTTGTTCAATGTAAACTTCTATCAAAGAATCTTAAACGTCATAAAAACACTTCTACACAACTCATCTATACAAGAAATGATGGGTCAGCATTAAGAAAATTCCACAAAATCTCTTTAAACCCAATCACTCAATCTGTGAAATTGAGATTTTAGCCTCATGTAATGGTCTGATTCTCTTTGACTTTGAATGAGTTATGTGTTACTGTTTTTTCAATCCCGTAACTGGAGAGCACCAATTCATTACTGTGTTTACTTACCTCGTATACATTTTCAGAAATTACATAGTCCTTGCTACTTTTAAAAATGCAACGTTGGAGGGTTTCCCATACTTTGGATAACTTCATTTTAGTCCTGGAGGCATTATTATTGCTTCCATCCAACGTTAGCTTGTATCCATAAGATGCCCTCCTATAATGTAACAACAGCTCATCAGGCGTATAATATTGCTGCAAAAACTTAGATGACATCATCAAAGGTACCAATTAGTTTCAGCATTTTAGTTCTTTTGGTGTCCTAAATGAGACTTAAATCAATAAATTAAAGAAGAGAGAAGTTGTTGAGGGAGAGAAAGAGAGGAGAGCGTTTGATTTTTTTCTAGTAGGAAAATATGAATATTGCACACTGGTGATCTCTGTCCGTTGCTGGAGTTAGTTAGGTATGCAACTTTGTCAACGGTATTTCCATCCAAGAAGAAATTTCATAAGGAGAATCATCACAAGAAGAAGAGTAGGCAGTCGGAGAAAAATAAGAAGAAGCAGGAGGACGAGGAGGAGGAGAACAAGAAGAAATGTTGTAATAGAGGTGTGACTTTTTGCCTATAACTTTAATTTGGTATTTCCAGGAGATTGAGGACATAGTTAAGCATTGTAATAGACATGGTTTCTGCATTTTGAATAAAAACTCCTTTCCCTTTTTGCATATTTCAAGTGATGATTAATCTATGACATTTTTTTCCCCATATAGAACCAAAAGTACTTGTGTTGAGCTGAGCTAAAATTATGTTTTGATGATTGACAAAATATAAAAGAAGACCAGGTCCTTAACAGCTCTCGCGGAGGAGCTAGTGTGCAGTAGTTCAAGTTACTACAACAAAAGATACATTTAGTGACCGGCAATAGTGATACGGTACGTAGTTTCAAGTTAGGCCTTTCTTCAATGTGGTCTCCTTTCCCAGATCGCTCGCTTCAAGCTCCCACTGAACATTTAACGGCAATTGGGTTAATGTTATTGCATCAAGAGTTGTTAAAGTCTTTAGCGACATTTATATAAGATGTTGATTGTAAATACTAGTAATATTTATTATTGTTGCTAAATATAATATAGCAACAATTGTACTATTGCAGCTAAATCCTTTATTTGTTCTAGTGAGCTGATGAAATATATGTATGGTACATTATAAATGTATCAAATAGGACCAAATAGAAATAAGGGGTTTTACACAGAGTACATAAAATGTAAAGATATAGCACATTGACCTAACTCAACCCAAAATCTAGCTCATGAATGGAGGATTGTCCAAATCATATAAGCAAACCACCAGTCCAATCCTTAACAAATGTGAGGTTCTTACTCACTCTAACACACCATTTACGCTCAAAGGAGAGTCCAAATAGGGATGATCTTGGCTCTAATACCATGTAAAGATATTGTATTTGGGTCTAACTTAACCTCAAAATCTATATCATGAGAGGAGGATTGCTCAAATCTATATAGCAAACCATTTCGTTCCCCATTCAATATGGGACTCTAACGCCCAGTTTCACGCTCAACCCAACTGGAGCGTGGAACAGGAGCCCGAATGAGGAGCCCCATTCCTATATGCATTTTGAATAAAAACTTCTTTTGCTTTTTTGCAACTGCTGCACATTTCAATTGACGAATTCATATAAATGAAATATTATAGCATCGTCCGGGGAAGATGTTTGGCGAATCTTCCATTCAAAATTTGCTTTGTCAATCAAGCATCGTCATGTGTGTTGTTTTTATTTTGTTCCAATTTTTTTTTAACAGGACTGGATTTATGTTAGTTGCATTCTTACTTCACTGCTCTATAATCAAAACCCACAAAATTACAGTTACTCAATATACCTTCAGGCATACTTAGCTTTATAAACTTTCATTGGAGCGATGAAATCCAACTGAGAACCAATTTCAGTTTTTTATTTTTTGGTAGTCCACCTGCTTATTGTTGTGATTCTCTTTATTGGCTGAGAAGCGATACAAAGAGAGAAGAGGCTATACTCATTGACCGTCCTGAGTATTTTGATCACAAGACTAACATAAATCCAGTCCTGTTCAAAAAAATTTGGATTACCTCTTTAAAAATAAAGAGAGCAGAGGCATCAGTCCAATTCGTCCTCACCTAAATCATAGGATTGGGAAATACAAATAGAAATACGAGGAGGCTAGCTAGCATGTTTGGATTACCTCTTTAAAAATAGCTTATAAGTTGAGAGAACCTTTTGTTTGATGATATAAGTATTTTATTTTAATGTAATGGAAAATGTGTTATCTCGTTCTATTACATCTTTCCTAACTCCTAAGACATATAGTCGAGATTAGTGAATGTCGCTATTTGCGGCTTAAATTGAGGAATGACAAGTGCCTAATCTGCAAAAAGAAGTACTAAAATATAACTACGATTACATTTGTTCCAAGAACGGAGGAATTATTAATAAATCTATCTATATATAATAGGAGAAGAAAAAGTGACACGTGNGGATATATATCCATCACCAATCCTCCAAATCATATAAGGTTCACATCTATCTTTAATGCTCATTAGTCTTCTCCAAGTATGGGATTGATCAGGCTTGTCTTTCCTAGCCACAGGATGCATTCTCTTACAATACTTGGCCTCGAGAAATTGTTTAATGAGGGGTTCTTACTCACTCTAACACACCATTTACGCTCAAAGGGGAGTCCAAATAGGGATGATCTTGGCTCTAATACCATGTAAAGATATGGTACTTGGGTCTAACTTAACCTCAAAATCTAGATCATGAGAGGACGATTGCTCAAATCTATATAGCAAACCATTTCGTTCCCCATTCAATATGGTACTCTAACGCCCAGTTTCACGCTCAACCCAACTGGAGCGTGGAACGGGAACCCGAATGAGGAGCCCCATTCCTATATGCATTTTGAATAAAAATTTCTTTTGCTTTTTTCCAACTGCTGCACATTTCAAGTGACGAATTCATATAAATGAAATATTTTAGCATTGTCCGGGGAAGATGTTTGGCAAATCTTCCATTCAAAATTTGCTTTGTCAATCAAGCATCGTCATGTGTGTTGTTTTTATTTTGTTCCAATTTTTTTTTAACAGGACTGGATTTATGTTAGTTGCATTCTTACTTCACTGCTCTATAATCAAAACCCACAAAATTACAGTTACTCAATATACCTTCAGGCATACTTAGCTTTATAAACTTTCATTGGAGCGATGAAATCCAACTGAGAACCAATTTCAGTTTTTTATTTTTTGGTAGTCCACCTGCTTATTGTTGTGATTCTCTTTATTGGCTGAGAAGCGATACAAAGAGAGAAGAGGCTATACTCATTGACCGTCCTGAGTATTTTGATCACAAGACTAACATAAATCCAGTCCTGTTCAAAAAAATTTGGATTACCTCTTTAAAAATAAAGAGAGCAGAGGCATCAGTCCAATTCGTCCTCGATCACCTAAATCCTAGGATTGGGAAATACAAATAGAAATACGAGGCTAGCATGTTTGGATTACCTCGTTAAAAATAGCTTGTAAGTTATAAGTTGAGAGAACCTTTTGTTTGATGATATAAGTATTTTATTTTAATGTAAGGGAAAATGTGTTATCTCGGAGACAAGTTCTATTACATCTTTCCTAACTCCTAAGACATATAGTCGAGATTAGTGAATGTCGCTATTTGCGGCTTAAATTGAGGAATGACAAGTGCCTAATCTGCAAAAAGAAGTACTAAAATATAACTACGATTACATTTGTTCCAAGAACGGAGGAATTATTAATAAATCTATCTATATATAATAGGAGAAGAAAAAGTGACACGTGGTGTCAGTACCACAAAATTTCTCATTTATTTAGTTTTGAAAAATAAAATTTAAAAATAAGTTAAATTTAAAAATGTTTTTTTTGAAAAACTACTACTACGATTTCTTTTTCAAAATAGTTACCATAGTTTTTACATTTAAAAAAGTCTCAGATAAAAAAAATAAATAAATATATATATATAAAGGACGGATGAAACCCCATTATCCCATTTTCATCCACTTCTTTTCATCTTAAAAACTGCAGTTTTTTTTTATCAAAGAAAAAAATTTACTGTTTTAAAAAGACAAGTTGAAGTTTTTTTTTATCTAATTAAAACTGTAAAAAAATTTTGTTTGCTTACGTTTTTTGAATTGGGACTCCTTTTTAATGGGAACTTTCACAATTTTTGAATTGCAAATAACTACCCAAAAACTGCTTCTTTTTTTATTTTTATTTTTATGTTTTTGCTTTATTATTTTTGAAACCGCCTCCTCTTGAAGAGAGTAGATATAAAGGGAAAAATAATTATTTTGCTCTATTATGTTCTTCACAAATTTGCAGAGAAGATATAGAGAGAGCACTTCACTTTTAGATGATGAATTTTCTGATTCTTTTTTTTTTTTTGTACATTATTTGATTTATATCATATATAGACGTATAATACCAATGATACATCAACTTATCGAGAAGTAGATATATTTGATCAAGCATAAGAAAAATCGTCTAACAAAGTATATGCATCAATGTGAATTGATCTCTCTAAACTGACTTTTTGCTATCTACATCAATGCTAATTTCATGTCTATGTTTTTGTAATTTTTCTCACAGCTTTAAGAGGAAGCATAATAAAAATGATTTGTTTAGTAACATGTTTTTATTGAGGAAAAAAAAGGTAAGTATTATTGTTTAATATCTCTTTGGATTTTGTAATATCTTAATCATGTTTTTTGTTTAACTTATTCTCTCCGTTTTTCAAAATTAAAACGATAGTATATATTAAAAAAAAACTTAATGTAACAAGACGAGTAATAAGTGTTTTGGCATAAAGTTTATTAAATGACTTATAACTTTTTTTTCTTCAAAATCATGCAGGTATACTAAATTTGGATATCAAAAATTAGACTAAAGTTATCTAAGATTTTATGTTACCTTGGTAGAGATTAAGAGATAAATTAGGAGACATAACATAATTAATGTGATGCATTTTAAGTAGAGATAGAATAAATGTAAACTCTATTTTTATGAAAATAAGAAACAATTATTATATGCTAAATCATGAAATGTTTGATTTTATTTTGATTACAAATGTGTGCTCAAGGCTCATATCGACAAGAGGTTTAAGATGTCAATCCTTCAAGAAATGGTTTGTAGCAAAGGTGAAGACTAATAACCCCAAAATTACATATGTATAGATTTTTTTTCATATATACAATAAAAATTTAATCAATACATTCCTAATTTTCATCACATGTTATAGTGATGATAATTATTAAGCAATTTTAACTTATTTTGGCTTATGAGAAGCGTGTTATTTCTTTTGTAATAATGTTCACAAATTTAATTCAAAATTTATCAAATAAAGCTATCAAAAAAATGATAGCTATATATTGATAATAATTTGGATTTTCTCAAAAAATAAATTTACTAATTAAAAAAACTAACAAATCACATCAAATTGTTTTTTGAAAATCTGTATCGATAAATAAATTTAAAATTAGAATACATTTAACAAAAAATATCATTTTGAACAAAATTTGAATAATTTAGAACACTATTGATTTAATCAAAATGCCAGAAACTAAAAATATATTTCAAATTTTGTTCTACTTCTTTAATAAAAAAAATAGAACATTACTAAAATGTGGAGCACTTTTAAGTTTGATTTACGGTATTTAAATCATAAAAGAAGGCTTAAAAATTACTATTATTCTCACTTTTTCCATTTACTCTCTTCGCGGATAATTAAATTTTTACTCAATATGATCTTTTATATAAATTTTTTTGATTTATTAAATATGCATTATTTTTATTTTTTGTAGTTCCTAAATATTTCATATTCTTTGATACTAAATATGTATCACGCATATATATATGAGGAGGTTGAACACTACATCCACTATATCGAAACATGTGATTATAAAATATAAAATTATGATATTTAAAAGTGGAAAGAATACTAGTATATATAACAGGAGAATTATTCCATCAAATATTGTGGCTGTTCGCTAATATTAAATACATAACAGGGGTTCTGATTTTCCATCATATATCCTGCTTTATCACTAATAAGTTGACCAATTAAACTCGTGTGTTTTTCCACGGAGTGAACATCAGAAAGTCATCTAACAATGTCATTGTCAATGACCATCTTGGTTGTTTTGACCGAGTGAGTATAAAGGCGCTATATTGCAGCTGCATTTCTTCCTAACAAGCAGTTGAGTTTAAAATAGAAGACAAAGCAACATTTGTGAGAGGCGTCATCTCTTGCTCCTTGACATTTTCCAGAATGGAAATTTTCTCAATGAGTTTTAATTCCCACACCTTACTGGCAACCCATGCTGTGTTTCTATTCTCATCTACTCTCAAATATGCTGCAGCAGCTACTATATACTTGGAAACGAAACTGACGAACTAGCCTTACTTGAATTCAAGTCCCAAATAACTGAGGATCCATCAAGAGTTTTCGCCTCTTGGAACCAATCTGTTCATTTATGTCAGTGGACTGGAGTAAAATGTGGCCTGACACAGGAAAGGGTCATCAGTTTGAATCTAAAAGGGCTGAGTCCGGCAGGTACAATCTCAGATATCTTTCTTTGCTCAATTCTCTTGACCTGGCAGAAAATTCATTCCATGACGAAATTCCTCAACAACTCAGCAGGCTGTCAAGGCATCAAAACCTGAATTTGAGTTTTAACTATCTAACAGGGGAAATTCCAGTTAATCTATCACATTGTGTTAACCTCAAGAGCCTTGTGCTGGACCACAACACTCTTGTGGGACAGATTCCTTACCAAGTTGGATCTTTAACAAAGTTAGTGAGATTGTATCTCAGAAATAACAACCTGACAGGAATCTTTCCAGTGTCTATTGGAAATCTTACATATTTAGAAGAGTTGTATTTATCGTACAACAGTCTAGAGGGAGAAGTGCCAGCTTCTTTTGCTCGATTGACCAAGTTGAGACTGCTTGGATTGTCAGTAAATAGCTTATCCGGGGAGTTCCCTCCTTCGTTGTACAATTTGTCATCCCTGGAATTAATAGCACTTTCCTTCAACCACTTTTCTGGTGATCTCAGATCCGATTTAGGCCACTACTTCCCTAATCTCCAAAGACTTTACTTGGGGAACTGTCAATTCCATGGCTCCATACCATCCTCTTTGGCCAATGCTTCAAAATTGCTACAGCTTGATTTCCCTGTAAACAAATTCACTGGAAATATACCAAAGGGTTTTGATAACTTGCGGAATTTGTTGTGGCTCAATGTTGGGAGTAACCATCTTGGATACGGTAAGAATGACGACCTTGACTTTGTAAATTCTCTTACCAACTGCAGCAGTCTACAAATGCTCCATTTTGGAGACAACCAGTTTGTAGGTACATTATCTCATTCAACAGTCAACCTTTCTAGTCAGTTACAATGCCTACTCTTCTTCGGGAACAGAATTGGTGGAAGCATACCCAGAGAGATCTCAAACCTGGTGAATTTGAATCTACTCGACATGAGCAACAATAATCTTTCAGGTAGCATTCCAGATTCTATTGGAAGACTTGCAAACTTGGGAAGTCTTGACTTGCGTAACAACCTCTTGACAGGGGTAATCCCTTCTTCAATAGGCAACCTCACTGAACTCGTCTATCTTTATTTAGGATTTAACAGGTTAGAGGGTAACATACCTTTAAGGCTTTAACCTTGGGAAATTGTAACCAACTTCTAAGATTGGACATTTCTGAAAACAACCTGACTGGATCTATACCACAACAACTTATTGCTCTCTCATCCCTCACAAAAGTTTATGCATATTATAACTCTTTGACTGGCACGTTACCAGTGCATATTGGGAACTGGAGTCATCTTACTTATCTAGATTTTTCTTTCAACAATTTTTCGGGTATGATTCCACGATCTCTGGGAAAATGCTTTGTCCCTGGGGGAGATCTATATAAAGGGGAACTCCCTCTAGGGACCATTCCCGATTTAGAAGATTTGCAGGATCTCCAGTCCTTGGATCTTTCCCTCAATAACCTATCAGGGCCAATCCCTCACTTCATTGCAAATCTTACTTCCTTACTCTACTTAAACTTATCTTTTAACAATCTAGAGGGTGAGGTTCCTATCACCGGAATATTTTCAAATTTGAGTACAGATGGATTTGTCGGTAATTCCAAGCTTTGTGGTGGGATTCAGGAGCTACATTTACGACCCTGTGTTTATCAAGAAACTCAGAAGACACAGAAGAAGGATGTACTTTCCCTAAAGTTAATTTTGACAATTGTTTTTGCTGCTTCATTTTCAATCCTGGCCTTGTTAATAGTTTTCCTTTGTTGGAGAAGAAATTTGAAATATCAACCAGAACCAGAAGTTAGGTCAGAATCTGCACGTTTCTACCCCAATATTTCTTATGAAGAGCTCCGCATTGCAACTGGTGGATTTTCTTCTGAAAATCTTATTGGCTCTGGCAGTTCCGGAACTGTTTACAAGGGAACTTTTGCCTCTAATGGAATGGTCGTTGCTGTCAAGGTACTCAATCTACTGCATCAAGGTGCTTCAAAAAGCTTCATAGCAGAATGCCAAGCATTGAGAAACATTAGGCACCGGAACCTTGTCAAGGTCATCAGTGCATGCTCAAGTTCTGATTTCAAGGGAAATGAGTTTAAAGCTTTAGTCTTTCGGTTCATGCCAAAAGGGAACTTGGATGAATGGCTACATCCGGAAAGGGAGATACAGAAGAGTAATTTGACCATACTTCAGAGAATGAATATCATAATAGATGTGGCCTCTGCACTTCATTATCTTCACCATCAGTGCCAAACACCCATGATTCACTGTGATATCAAACCACAGAACATTCTTCTTGATGAAGATCTAACAGCTCATCTGGGCGACTATGGTTTGGTGAGACTCGTTCCTGGATTCAGTAGTGGATCGGAACTACATCAGTTTAGTTCACTTGGAGTTATGGGAACCATTGGCTATGCAGCTCCAGGTAAAGTTTCTAGGTGAACAGAAACTGTGAGTACACCATATGATTTCTTCTAACAATAGTGGTTTATTTATAAGCTGAATTTGCTTGTTGCAGAATACGGCATGGGTAGCAAGGTTTCCATTTTAGGAGATGTGTACAGTTTTGGGATTCTCATATTGGAGATATTCACTGGAAGAAGACCCACAGACACTTTGTTTCAAGCAAGCTCTAGTCTCCACCACTTTGTGGAAACAGCATTGCCTGAGAAAGTTATGGAGATTCTAGAAAAAAAGGCTTTTCATGGTGAGATGACAAGTATATCAACCAATGGAGAAGAATACTGGGGGAACATCAAGAAAGAACAGATGGAATGCTTGGTTGGCATACTTGAGATTGGTGTTGCATGTTCAGCTGAATCCCCAAGAGACAGATTGACCATGAGACAAGTTTACAGTAAGTTGACACTAATAAGAGAAAAATTTCTAGGAGCAGAAGACGTATGAAGAGGAGATTGAGGCCACGGGCTACAAGTGAAAGCATTGGATCTGATCTAAGATGTTTTACTAGTCTTACATTCTGTCTATTTGGTAAGAAAACATTGTAGTCTTTCTAAAACTTTGAAGTCGCTGTAATATTTTCAGCATGCAGAAGAACTACGGTAGTATCAAATTTCTTCTTACTTAATGGGTTTAGTTTAAGAACATCAGATGTTAGTTCTTAACTTCTACATTAGATGCATCTAATAAACCACGGAAAGGTAGTTACAGCCGAAGTTGATAAAATTAGTTAACTGAGCCAGAACTCAGCATCTACAGAAAGCTTGATTCAACCATTGTATTGCTTATTGATATTCCTACAAATATTGAAAAAATCAAATCTCTGTTTAGTTAACAATTCCCTCATTAACAAGAGACTGAAGATAAGCAAATTGACTAATGCTGTGTCAAAGAAAATTTTACTTATTGAGAGGGGAGAATTAGGCAGACATCCTTTGAGGTTTGAATTATCGAACGCAACAATACTCAAAGTGATTGTAATCAAATATTAACTACTCTCCAAAATACGATTCTATTGATACAGGCAATAAAAACTGGGGCTAAAAACACTAATGTCAAGTTATAAGTAAGCCCTAGATCACAGAAAACTGAGAATCACATTGAAATTACAAGGATTAACACACAGTACCTAAAAAGCATAGGAATTCATTTACAGTAACGGTCTGCTTTCTTCTTGACCCGGTCATCAAGGGCATCTTCTACGGACTTGGCTTTAGCATTCGGGTCGTACCCGAATTTCTTGGCTTCAACGGGGAACAAATCATCGTATTTCCTCCGCTTAGCGGCGTCAATCGTAAACATATCCTCAGGAGCGTCAGCTTGTTGCTCAGTAGCGGCAAGGGCGGCGTCACCGGTTAAAGGCTCATCGGAAACGACGTCTTCGGCAGACTTGTTCTTCTTTTTCTTCTTCTTCTTATCGATTGCTTTGCTGCGGCTGGCTACTGCGCCTCCTTTGAACATCAACCGACCTCCGGTCACTCTCTCGTATGGGTCCGACATGGATCCTTGCCTTCGATGCTTTGTTCTCTGTTTTATCGCAGCTACGAGCTTGAAGGGGATCTCTAAAGGGTTAATTCCTGCTGATTTTCCTAACTTCACAAGTAATAAGGTTTTGTAACACAAACTTTGAAAAAGGGAATATATTTAATAACTAAAGTTAGCTCAGTTTGTATAGAATTTTGATTTGTTTAGATATCAATTGAAAAAAATTATACATTTAATAATTATGACTTGTAATATTTTTATGAAGTTTTGTGAATTTGTTTTCAATTTTTATTTTTTTTGAATTCACACTAAATAATGATTAATTTGATCTTTATACTTGAATAGAGTTATATAAATTGAAACACGGAAAAGATAATATAATTCTAAAAATATCAAATTAAAAATATTCATAATTGCTGCAATGTTTTGAACCTGTTTTTACTCAAACTATTTTTTTCACATTAAAGTAACTAAATTTTATATGCTATAACAATTTAAGTCATTGGATTTTATCTACTTATTTTATTTGCTATAACAATAAAGTCTCAAATATAATCTTTGTCAAAGTCATCTGTAGCCCCTCAAAGTTGTCCTCATTATTCATTTAGACACCTCAACTACACCTAGTACCTATTGAATACCTCTACCATCCTAGATTTGAACCATCTAAGCATTTTTTATCACTTTTCATAAACTGTGTGGCGCGTGTATTTAAGCTCCCCACGTGTATTCGACGTGTATAGAATGACCATTTAACAATTACCACGTGTATCCGACGTGTATTTGTAAATGTCTTAATTGGGGAAGATTCCTAAATCGTTAAAATTGACAGAACACTTCTCTCTCTCTCTTCGTGATTTTTTCCAAATTGAAGCTCTCCATCTTCGCGATTTCCTCCAGATTGAAGTTGGATTCGTCTTGTTCGTGTTACAATCTTGAAGATTTCCTTGTGTAAGTTAGGATTGTTAATGATTTTTACATGCTTTGTTAAATGAATTCCAAAAAGCTAGGGTTTTGTAAAATTATAGGGTTTGTGATTTTTGCGAATATTCTGTCCCTTCTTTACTATTACCCAGAAAATATGCTTTAAAACTTNNGATTTACCATGGTGGAATCTTATCCGAGATATCTGTCCCTACTTATGTTGGAAACTGTGTGTTTGTACTCAGGTATATTATTAAGGACCACTTTTCCATTTTGGAACTATTGTATTATACTAAAGAATTAGGGTATGAAACTGTTGGAGGCTTTTATGTGAAGGATTTATTGAATAAAAAATGGGTCCTAATTACAACTGACCAACATCTCCTACACCTAATTAAAGACTTAAAACATGAGGACACTTTTGAAGTATTTGTCTGTCATGTATTAGATGAACCCTTACGTGACACTGAGGGACCTAGAGGCTATCTAACTAATGTTGGTGGTGAAGGTGTTGATGTTGACCTTGGTGTAGAGGGTGAGGCTGTTAACTTAGGTGGAGAAGGTGAGGCTGTTAACCTAAGTGGAGAAGGTGAGGCTGTTAACCTTGGTGGTGAGGGTGTTGATGTTAACATTGGTGAAGAGGGTGTGGATGATAACCTAGGTAGAGATGGTGTGGATGATAACCTAGGTGGAGAAGGTGAATCTGATTTCTTGAGTAGTGATTCAGATCTATATATACCTTCAGAAGATGGTTCAAATATTGATGAGGAGTTGAGAGCTTTTAGACAAGAAAAAAGAAACAAAAAACAGAGAAAAAAGGCTACTAAATTTGAAGAAATACCAGTTGGAGAGGCTGGTGGTATAGATAGAGACTTTGAGGATATTGGAAAAAATAAAACTGACAAATATGCAGAAAAATTAGGTGGAGATGAGGATTATATTGATAGCTCAGACTGTTGGAGTGATGAACAACTAGATGTGGATGTTGTTAGGGGAGTAGATATACCTACTAGAAGGAGAAGCAAAAAAAGTTAGGTATGATAAAGATTGTGAAGTTTCAATATTTGAGCTTGGAATGGTCTTTGAAGGTGCAAATCAGTTCAGGAAAGCAGTGGTAGATTATGCTGTAGAGTACAGGAGGCAGATAAAGTTAAGACCTAATGAAAAACATAGAGTGAGGGTGAAGTGCAAAAATGCTAACTGTAAGTGGTTGTTATATGCTTCCATTCACAGGGACTCAGGTGATTTCATTATGAAGAACTATCATCCTGTTCACAAGTGTATTCCATTAAACAGGAACAAGTTGTGTAATTCAAAGTTAATTGCTAGAAAGTTTAAGGATAGAATTGTATCTCAACCATACATAAGGATTTGGGAAATTCAAGATTTGGTTAGAAAGACATTGGGTCTTTATGTTGGTAAGACTCTTTGTTACAGGGCTAAACAGAGGATTATGAAGGAAAACATGGGTGATTGGAAAGTGGAATTTGCCAGATTATGTGACTATGCAGATATGATCAAACAAACCAATCCTGGAAGCTCTTGTTGGGTAAAAATTGATAAGGAAACTGAACCAGGAAAGAACCTTTTTGTGTATTTTTATGTGTGCTTTCATGCATTTAAGCAAGGATGGTTGGAGGGGTGTAGGAATATAATTGGATTTGATGGTTGTTTTCTTAAGGGAGCTTGTAAAGGTGAGCTATTAGTTGCTGTTGGAAAGAATGGGAACAATCAAATGTATCCCATTGCCTGGGCAGTTGTGGATACAGAAACAAAACATAGTTGGAGCTGGTTCATAAGGTATTTAATTGCTGATCTAAACTTGGGAACTGGTGAAGGTTTGACTGTAATGTCAGATATGCAAAAGGTATTGATTATACAATTTTTTATATTTTAGTTTTAATTTGATCTTTACTTCTTCAATTACTTATTTTGTACATATTTTTTGTTAGGGACTTATTCCTGTCTTGTCAGAGTTGTTACCAAATGCTGAGAAAAGGATGTGTGCTAGACATATATGGAGTAACTGGCATGTGAACTGGAAAGGAGAAGAAAGAAGGAAACAGTTTTGGAGATGCTCAAAGGCCTCATTTGAAGTCAAGTTTGGAGAAGAAGTTCATGCAATGTCCAAGCTAGGTAAGAAGGAAATAGCAGAGGACTTGCTACATTATGATCCCAGAAATTGGTCTAGGGCCTTTTTCCAAACTAACTCCAAGTGTGATGTTGTAGAAAATAACATGTGTGAGACTTTCAATTCTTGGATCTTAGCTGCTAGACATAAATCAATTATTACCATGTTAGAGGATATTAGGCATAAAATGATGAACAGACATATAGACATGATCAAATTTGCTGAAACATGGATATCAGACATTGCACCTATGACAAGGGCAATACTAGAAAGAAACAAGGAGTATTCAAATAATTGTAATGTTCAATGGAATGGGTTGAATGGTTTTGAGATTAGTGAGGGGGAATATTCATTTGTTGTTGACTTGGAGAAGAAACATTGTGACTGTAGGTTGTGGATGTTGAGAGGTATTCCTTGCCCTCATGCTATTTGTGCTTATTATTACTTGAATCAAGATCCTGATCAACATGTAGAGCATTGGTATAAGAAGGAAACATTTCTCAAGGCTTACATCCATTTTATCCAACCTATTCCCAATATGAGGATGTGGCCTAAAACTACAAATCCATCAATAGAGCCTCCAAAACCAAGAAAAATGCCAGGCAGACCTGGCAAGAAGAGAAGAAAGAGTAAGGATGAGCCAAAAAAATGGGGGAAACTTTCAAGAAAAGGAGTAAAGATGACATGTACCATATGCAAGAAAACTGGTCATAACAAAGATGTGTGTGCAAGAGTAAGTAATACTTCATATTCACATTTGTAAATTGCTTAAAAGTTTATATATATTATAATCATATATTTTATTTTGTGGTGATATAGTATACGAGGGGGAGCACTTCTCAACCTACAAGTCAAGGAAATTCAAGCCAACAAAGTTATTCTCAAATATGAGTAAGATTTGATTTACATATTCATTTGCATTAATTTTCATTGTATAAGTTATTCATATCTCCCTATTTTTGTTCAATAGGTTAGAACACAATCAAGTCAACAAAGTTCTATTTGTGCTGATACCACTGTTGTGCCAAGAACTACTCAAACAACAGTAAGATTAGATTTAATAATTCATTTACATTTTCTGATTGATCTACAAGTTATTCATATATCCTTATTTATGTTATATAGTCTACAATGGGAGGTCCATCGCATTCTACTTTCAGAACCACATATGCAACTACACAATCAAGTCAACCAAGTTCTATTTGTGCTGACACAGAATCTGTGCCAAGACGTCCTCAAAATAGGGTTCAAGTTGGGACTGGAAGAGGATTGGGAAGAAAAAAAGCTAATGTAAGAGGGACCCCAATTGTTACTGAAAGTGATAGTTCTTCTAGTCAACTGCCACCTTTATCAGGTCACAAAAGACCGTACAATTCTGCCTCATTTGCTGCTGCTACTGGAGGTAACAGAAGGCCTGCAACTGGTTTTGGTGTTTACTCTAATCCTACAACTGGAGCCCAAGTATTTAATGTATGTTTACTCTGTTTTGGTGTATATTCTGATAGCTATATTATGATCTTACCTTATCTTACACTTTCTTTCTTATATTACAGCCTGGTACATCAAGTGAGAAGATTCTACATGGGCCAACAAAATTGAAGAGTGCTTCACCAACCAATATAGACATTGGCTTTAAACCTCGTGGCCTAAAATGGAAGGGAAAAGATGCAGTCAGCACCTCACAGTTGCAACAAATGAAAGCAAACAGGAAAAACTAAAAGTAGTTCATTTAGAAAGTTGTTATGATTTTGGCCCATGTTAAAAGGGTCTTCAACAAGCTACTCTTTAGTTTATTTTGGACACTCGTGTGGTGTATTTTTGAACCATGCCTTTGTGTTAGCAAGACTATGTATTTTTGAACCATGCAAGACAATGGTTGTTTATTACCTCTCAATGCATTTGTGTTATGTATTTTTCAACCATGACTTTGTGTTATGTATTTTCAGCCATGCATTTGTGTTATTAGCTCAGTTTTTGAACAACAATTACACAGGGCAAGTCGATCCCAGAATTAATTTCATAACACAGAGCAAGTTAGAACACAGGGCAAGTTAACAAACAGAGGCAAGTTATAGGCAAGTTATAAAACAGAGGCAAGTTATAAAAGAGAAACTGATCAATTCACACTAGAAGTTACAAAAGAGACACTGATCAATTCACATTCAAACTTCCAATTTGATATAAAATATGAACTTAACAGACCAATTAAGTACAACACTAATTACGTGAAATAGCCTCCTAACTACTGCAAAACTAAACAATTAAGTACTACAATTTTGAACTACACAATATTAAAGAACCATTTTATAGTTAGCAGACAAAGAAAAACAATCACAACTCGGTTAAATTTGACATTTTCCCAATCCCTTTGGCGTTTAACTTCCTTGAGCTTCTTGTTCAATACCATCATCTTCTCTTCATTTTCATTCAATTGAAATTTCAAAGAATCCCTTTCTTCTTCAAGCTCTTTCACTTTTCTCTTTAGTCGATCAATCGGATTATGACCATCTATGAATCTATTCATTAAGGATGATTCATCAACATTTTCAAGTGACGGATCAATCCATCTAAAATAGACACATCCACCATTTTCCTACAAATCACATAACAGTAATAAATATACAAAAATGTTGATTTTTCAAATAATACAATAATAGTAGTCTTTGTTCAAATAACTACAGACCTTTGATGCTTTGCATCCAAAAAATCGACGACCTGGGTTCAATGGAGTCCTCGAAGTTTTCAGTCGACAATAATAACCACACTTACATACATCGACTTCCTCGATATTCACTGAACTTTGTGACATTTGATAAAACACAACTGATTTAGAAGAGAGAAACGTTGGATATTTAGAGGAAGAAGAGAGAATTGAGGATTAGGGTTCTAAAATGTATTTGGGGGAAGAAGAAGATTTTAATGTTAAAATATCCAAGTTAACGTTGGATGTCTTAAGTGCAGGGTAAAAAATGGGAGAAAAAACAATTCACGCGCCCGATTTGCGTGAATCACAAACGATTTGCCATGTAGGCAAAAAATGCTTAGATGGTTCAAATCTGGGGTGGTAGAGGTGTTCAATAGGTACTAGGTGTAGTTGAGGTGTCTAAATGAATAATGAGGACAACTTTGAGTGGCTACAGATGACTTTGGCCTATAATCTTCGTACTCCATATACATTTACATGAAGTTAGACAAAATATACCAGTAATTTTTTTAAAAAAAAACTTTCAAACTATATATTTTCTAAAAAGTTAAACTTATATATTATGATCACATGAAGATGGTTTTTAATAGTAAAGTAATAGGTCACTTTTACCTGGGATGATTTGTCATGTTTACAAAGGCTACTAATGTTATCCAAGGTACTGTACATAAGCACACTTAAACATTGTTGATCACTTTTTGTGTTAATTAAATAGTACAACTAAATTTTCTGCTTACTACACTTTTTTTTCCTTGCCAACAAGTTGGGTTTCTGTCCTCTTGGTTCTTGAACTTCTAAAAATTTAATCTTTTTTGTTATCCTTGCACCACAATGGGAAGTTCAAGAGCTAAAAATCCATGGGGTGTAATTAGAATCTTCTCCAAGAGATTCTACTGTGGCTTCAGGTTTTTTTTCTTTCTTTCTTGTTATTACTATTTTTTTCATTGTATTTTGGTTTATGGAACATTTCTAATTAAATGTTGATTATGAAATGTAGTGAACGAATTGTTGATGTTCCAGTAGATGCCCGCATTGTTAAAACGGGTTTTGACCCAGAAATCTCTCGTTTTAACTTCAAACTGAAGGATTTAGTAAGAGCAAATCAAATAGCAAAGGCACGTCAACTGTTTGATGAAATGCCTTACAGAAACACTAGCTCTGTGAACATGATGGTTTCGGGTTATGTGAAGTCTCGCAATCTTTTTCGTGCTAGGGAGTTATTTGATAGCATGTTCTCTCGTAATGAAGTTTCATGGACTATAATGATTGGTGGTTACTCTCAGAACAATCAGCCCAAAGAAGCTTTTAATCTTTACACTGAGATGTGTAGGTCGGGGGTTAAGCCGGATCATATCACCTTTGCAACTCTATTATCAGGTTTTGATGATACAACTACTTTAAAAGAAGTACTTCAGATTCATTCCCATATCATTAGATTTGGATTTAGTGCAAGTCTTATTGTTTTCAACAGTCTGGTAGATTCGTACTGCAAAACTTGCTGCCTCGATATAGCGTCTCAGCTCTTCAGTGAAATGCCAACTAAAGATTCAGTAAGCTTCAATGTGATGATAACAGGGTACACAAAATACGGTTTTCGTGAAGTAGCGTTGAAACTTTTTATGCAAATGCGGAATATGGATTTTCAGCCTTCAGGTTTTACTTTTGCAGCAATGCTAGGTATGAGTGTTGGATCAGAGGATGTTATTTTTGGCCAACAAATTCATGGACTTGCCATCAAGACAAGCTATGTCTGGGACATATTTGTTGCAAATGCATTGCTTGATTTCTACTCTAAGCATGACTATATAGATTTAGCAAAGAATCTCTTTGATGAGATGCCCGAGTTAGATGGTGTTTCGTATAACATAATTATCACAGGTTATGCATGGAATGGGCAGTATGAGAAATCGTTTGATCTCTTCAAAAGGCTACAAGGTACATCATTTGACAGAAAGAATTTTCCGTTTGCCACGATGTTGAGTGTAGCTGCGATAGAACTAAATTTATCAATGGGAAGACAAACCCATGCACAGGCAGTGGTGACAACAGCTGTTTCAGAAGTACAAGTAGGAAATGCCCTTGTTGACATGTATGCAAAGTGTGAAAAATTTGAGGATGCCAACAGAATATTTGCAAATCTGGCCTACAGAAATTCTGTTCCATGGACAGCCATAATCTCAATATATGTTCAGAAGGGTTTTCATGAGGAGGCACTGAAAATGTTCAGGGAGATGAATAGAGAAAATGTTCACGGTGACCAGGCAACTTTTGCTAGCACTTTAAAAGCTTCAGCTAATTTGGCTTCAGTTTCTCTTGGGAAGCAATTACACTCATCTGTGATCAGATTGGGATTGTTGTCTAGTGTTTTTTCTGGCAGTGTTCTTGTAGACATGTATGCAAATTGTGGGTCCATGAAAGATGCAATTGAAGTTTTCAAAGAGATGCCTGATAGGAATATAGTATGTTGGAATGCACTGATTTCGGCATATGCTCAGAATGGTGATGCTGAGGCCACATTTAGCTCCTTCGCGGATATGATTGAATCAGGTCTCTACCCTGATTCTGTTAGTTTCCTCAGTGTCCTAACTGCCTGCAGCCACCGTGGGCTTGTTGAAAAGGCATTATGGTATTTTAATTCCATGACTCAAGTATATAAACTTGATCCAAGGAGAAAACATTATGCAACGATGATTGACGTGTTATGTAGAAGTGGACGATTCAATGAAGCAGAGAATCTGATTTCTGAAATGCCATTTGAACCGGATGAGGTCATGTGGTCCTCAGTTTTAAACTCATGCAGAATTCATAAGAATCAAGACCTTGCCAAAAAGGCTGCAGACCAACTTTTCAAGATGGATGCTCTTAGAGATGCCGCTGCTTATGTCAACATGTCTAACATCTATGCAGAAGCAGGCAAGTGGGAAAATGCGGCAAAAGTCAAGAAGGCTATGAGGGAACGGGGAGTTAAAAAGGTCACTGCCTATAGCTGGGTTGAGATTGACCACAGAGTTCATGTATTCACAGCAAACGATAGGACCCATCCACAAACTGTGCAGATTAGAAGAAAAATTAACTCATTGGTTGAGCTAATGGACAAGGAAGGATACAAGCCTGATACAAGTTGTACCCTTCAAAATGTGGATGAAGAAATGAAAATAGAATCACTCAAATATCACAGTGAGAGGTTGGCCATTGCGTTTGCATTGATTAATACTCCAGAAGGATCACCCATTATCATTATGAAAAACTTGCGAGCTTGTGTGGATTGTCATGCTGCAATTAAAGTTATCTCAAAAATTGTTGGAAGGGAGATCACCGTGCGAGATTCAAGTAGGTTCCATCACTTTAGAGATGGATCATGTTCATGTGGGGATTACTGGTGAGATATGGATGGATGATTTTCAGATCATTTCATTCGGTTTGTGCTTTCCATAGTCTATAACCGGAAGTCATAAACATTTGGGGACTTCAGCAATTTATTCCTTGGATGATGATGCTAATCAAAATTTACTTTAAGGGATGGGCGTAGCCTAATTGCAGCTCTGATCCAAAGCTTGTGGTCGTGAACTGTTGCAATTATGGTCTCTCTAAGTTGGGCTTTTGAACTTCTGTAATGAAATGCATGAAGAACCAAGTTCTACTTTTTCTTGAAGAACATTCCATCTCTTTTCAAGAGCTCACTGGTTTTCTCCCTAAACCACAAATTATTCTTTCAACAATAAGAACAGGATTTCTGTTTGGAGATGAAGGTGTTCTGGGGAATACAAACATGAATTGCCAAGTCTACATCTTTCTCATCTCCAAGAGGGAGCTTGTTGGAAGAGCCTGATTCTAAAAGAGAAGCTGGCAAAGAATATATAATGTATATTATTACCATTTTTTGTTCATCAAAGACGTCATAAGAGGTGGTCAGTAGACACCTATATTTTATGCAGGTAACTCACTAATTGTTTACTCCCTCATTTCTATCATTTGACGAGAGTTGACAACAGTAAGATGTATCTATTCTAGTTTATATGTAGTAGACAACAAACTTCTCGTCTAAGGGTTCCAATGTTCGAGTAATTGAAAAGCTACCATTTAATCTGCCTGGAAATTAGGCTTCCTTTCTCTCTTTCTTTTTTTACCCCAAAAGAGGAAAGATAACAAGATTGGTTGACAATTACCTTACCTGCTGTCCCTATTTGGTCTTTAAAGGCAAATTGTTTTTTGGATGCATCTGGCTTGTCTGCGAACTTATGCGGTTATGCCTATAGTGGCGTGTATGCTATGTCTAACTATGTCATTGTTTTCCTTCCTGCATGGAGAGTTTTCTAAATAACTTGTACGATGGTTCTAATCAGATTTTTTTTAATCCACCACTTCAGGTGTTATTACAAGTCAATGTAGGTCCTGTTTCCTGTATTTGTCGTAAAAAGTAGGTTGTTCTTTGGTTCTTTTTTCTTTTTCTGCTTAAACTCCTTTTTGTGCAGTACTTTATGGATCAAAGAAAGATGCCCTTGATTATGTTAAATGGGTGAAGGATGACAAGCTTTTTCATTTGCTGGTCCAGAGATTGTTGTCATCATGGGGGCATACTTTTCCAAGATTGAAGCTGCAGTACAAGCCCTCTTTTTAGCGTCAGGTCACACAAAATGATTCACGTTGTCCCTGCATGTTGTAGTTGGTGTTTTCTGCATTGCCGGCTACTTCAGGGATAGTTACTTGAAAGGATCCCTTTTCTTCAGTGCGCGGATGTGTTAAAGAACTTCATTCTCAATTTTTAACTCAAGAGACTGATTACTCTTCAGCTTTTGCCAAAGGACTTCATGGATAGTTACTTAAAAGGCTGATTACTGTCAGTCTGTTTGCCATAGTAGCCTTTTATGCCCAGGATATGCCTTCTTCTACATCGACTTCAAACGGATAGAATTGGGTGTTTTTACAAGTCATTACAAGAGTGAGCTGACTGTGGCAAAATCACCTTGTATTGTTGGTTCTTTACTTCTCCATATAACTTGATACTTTGTCCTAGAGATCACCTTGTTTGATTTTCCCTCTTAGTTTTGACCAGTTATAGAACGCTCACAATTCGGTCAAAAAGCAACCTCTACTTGCTTCTGGTTTTGATCTGCTAGTATCTGATAAGATTCCTCAGAGTGTTTCATCCATGCGATTCTATATCTCGTAATTTTAATAGTTTCATTCTGTTTAGTTCTTTGCCAGATGCATCCTTCCATTTGTATCATTTTTGGAGCTTGAACAGTGGCTACTAGCATTACTCTCCAGGTGGTGGAGGAGGGATGTCTACTGTCTACTAATCTCAACTGTGCCTGGTACATACGGCCCGGCAGCTTAACTCATTCCCTCTTCCTATGGACAGTGAGTTGCCGCCAGGGATTAACTCTAGTATGTGTAACACGAGGTATATTGATTGGGTGAGTCATATGAAGAGATTGCAGATCTATTCAAATGTCGCAGAATTTCAGATTTTTGTTTTGACTTAGCACTTATCACCATGATATGTTTGACAGTTAACCTGAATTTTCTATAACAAAGAATTCAAAGGTGATTTCATCTTCTCACCCTGTAATCAGTACTTTCCATGACTATGTTAAGGATAGAGGGGTCCTGTCATCTTCAAATCCTGGATCCACCTTTACTTGGACCTGTAATGTGCTTGCCCATTTGACTTTGGCTATTCTTGAAGATACTTCATCTAGTTTCTCACTTTCAACTAATGGAATTACTCATTGCAATTCAGCCGATTTGAAATCCCCCTAAATTTTGTATATGTAATATAATGAACAAGTGCTTATTATCCTACTACTCTTCTGGGGATTTGTATTGCAGGTTGGAATAATCTATTCTTGTTTATTCCCTTCTTCATTCAGTCACAAAATCATAGTGCGTTTTCTGATACTTTAGTGGATGGGTTGTTGCCATGCATAACTTTTGGCAGTATATATACTGTATGGTTTGCTTCACTCTACTACCTAATAACTAACTTCCCACTTGTTCCTCCCTCCCATAATGTCTTCTAATAAATACTGTCATTGAAGTTTCCATTGTAGAATATTTACTATAAAAACTTGTAGTTAGTGCCTTAGTGGAGTGCAGCAAAGAATCAGTTCATTTGGTAAAGGAAGAATATATATAGTAAACAAGAGAAGAAAAAGGCTGTCTTGCTGACAAACAGTCCACTGTACCATGGCTGCCACTAAAACATATTCTCTTGCTTTTTGTACTCCATGATACTAATATAAAAAATATAAAGTCTAGTAGTACTATGTTAATACAACTTCTATATAAATAAAACTAGAGTGGCTCCAAAGTTCTTGATTGGCGCTTTTCCTAACAGACCGATAGACTTGAACCTTTTTCTTCTGGACTCTGAAATTAATCATCTTCAAGTTCCAGACAGCAATGTCATCCTTTGTGATTGTCTTTTTGATCCTGTCTATGCTACTAAACACAGGGGTTGGTGTCAACTTCACCGATGTTTTCGAGTCCAGCTGGGCACCAGACCATATTGCTGTTGTAGGAGACCAAGTTACTCTCTCCCTTGACAGTGCTTCTGGTAAGACTTCATTAATTCACTTCATATCTTATATTTTTGCCTATTCAAGGCAGTATAATTACATAGCCATTTGACTAATTATGTTCATATTCACAAAGGCTGCGGATTTGAGTCGAAGTTCAAATATTTGTTTGGGAAAGCCAGCGCAAAGATCAAACTAGTTGAAGGAGATTCAGCTGGAACAGTTATTGCATTTTATGTACGTGACAAAAACCACGTCAAATAATTATCAAGATCAATATATTGTTTCTTCAAACTATAACTTATGGCCTAATGCTACTAATTGCTGGAAATATGTGGTTTGTAGATGTCATCAGAAGGAGCTAATCACGATGAACTGGACTTTGAATTTCTTGGGAATGTTTCAGGGGAACCATACCTAGTACAAACAAATGTCTACGTGAATGGCACCGGAGATCGAGAGCAGAGGCATGGTTTGTGGTTCGACCCAACAGTGGACTTCCACACTTACTCTTTCTTTTGGAATCATCATTCTATCATGTAAGTAATTCTTACTTCAGCCATCTCCTAAATATGTTTGAGCTTTCCATGAAACATGTAGAGGTGCAACTCCGTAGGACCGAGAGTGTTACTATTTTAGAATTTTATATTGTCAATGTATATAAGTTAAATCTATGCTAACAATGACTAATTTTACTCGACACATGAAATTTTTGCAGCTTTTCAGTTGATGATATTCCAATTAGAGTGTTCAAAAACAAGGAGAAGAAAGGCGTTCCATACCCGAAAAATCAAGGCATGGGAATCTATGGATCATTGTGGAATGCAGATGACTGGGCTACACAAGGAGGGAGAGTGAAGACAAACTGGAGCCATTCTCCATTTGTTACAACATTTCGATCGTTTGTGATCGATGCTTGTGATTTGTCTGGTGAGGACACAATTACTGCAGGTGCAAAATGTGGCAAGTTAGCACAATTTTTGTGGGATAAGCCAGCCAAGAAGGGACTGGAAAAGACCAAAAAACGCCAATTCAAAATGGTTCAAAATAAGTACTTGGTGTATGATTATTGTAAGGATACTGCAAGATTCACTCAAATGCCTAAAGAGTGCTTGTATTAGAGAGACCAACACACTATTCTAGCAATGTCAATGTATCAATATGTTTCTATCTCGCAATATTGTAGCTTTTTAAGATGTTTATCCAATTTGCTAATCAAAAATTATCTTGTTTGGCTTCTTATGTGACACTCTTAACATTTAAGACAGTTCTATGGTTAAAAAAAAATTCAAATGTGCTATGAGTTTGAAATGTTAATTCAAATTTAACCAACAATAATAACTATGTCTCAATCTTAAATGAGTTGAGATATTGACTTATGTGAATCTTTACTGACCATATTTTTCCATTTAAATTCAACTCATGTCATCATCCTATATAATATATCAAAATCTATGATGAAGTCAAAATACTCTTAGAAAAGCAAAAGGTTCAAAATCAATGTACTAGGCTACTAGCAAATGTCAAACTTTTTTCAATTAGCAAATATCATGCTCAATTTATATGACTTACTTTTTTTTTTAGTCAGTCTTTAAAAGAATAACACATTTTTATATTAAGTAACAATTTAACTTTAAAACATCAATTTTACCTTTAATGAAATAATTTATAGCCACACAAATTACTATCATTCATTTTAGACTACAAGTTTTAAAAGTTTACTTCTTTCTTAAACTTCATACCGAGTCAAACTACCTCACATAAAATGGGACAGAGGGAGTAACATCTTCACTGCATATCACCACATTTCTATGTGAAGGATATAAGTGGACAAGTAATTAGGAACGGAGGGAGCAATAATGAAGTAAATAATTTGAAGAAGTTAGCCTTTCGTAAATTGGGCCTTAATAATTGGATGGCTCAAATAGAACAGAAGAATATTCCATTATCCGGTACCCGCCTTAAACCGCTGCAGTCTCCGTCATCTCTCCGGCGAGCAATTTTTCTCAATGAAGAAAGCTAAAGAGTAAAGAAGAAATTGGAGAAACAAGAAGTAATTCAAGTAAAACGATGAGTGCAATCCATTTGAGCACTCTCAGAAGCATTTCTCAGCAACCCTTTTCGCCATTCCTCCTCTTTCCACTTCCCAAATCCAAGCCCATTAACGATACAAGAATCAAAGCATCGTCAGTAAAAGAAGAAGAGGTAGAAAGGAAGATAGAAATTCGACTTTGTACAGAGAGGGCATGCAGGAAACAGGGATCCTTGGATACCCTTCAAGTTTTATCTGGAATTGCTCCTCCCTTTGTAGCGGTTAATTCCTGTGGATGTCTTGGCCGTTGCGGGGCAGGACCTAACGTCGTCGTTTTACCTGGTGCTGTATATGTCAAGCACGTTGGTACTCCTACTCGAGCCGCTGAAACTATGGCGTTCGTCTGTCTTGGTAGGGATGACGTTGAAGGAGAGAGTCGGAGAAGTTTGGAGGCTTTAGCGTTGAGGAAAAGAGCTGAAGATGAGATGGGTAATGGTAATTTCTCTGAGGCTCATGGTTTGCTCTCACAGGTGTGTGGTTTCATACTTCGCTGAATTACACTGAATCAAGTTTTGCTGAAGATATTTCTTTGAAATGCTTCTGATGAATGCTATGGATCAAAAAGTTAAGAGAGTGTTGTGGTGAGGCTGACCATTGAGGTTTTTTCTACTGTCTTAACTGGATAGTGTGCCCTGGAATGAATATCAATGCATCAAATACTACTCTGATTAGTATAGTGAATGTGAGGCCATCCAAGTATTTCATGATAAAAATTAATAATGGTGAAGAAACTATTAAAAAAAAGAAGAGAATGCCATTGATTCACATAATTTTCAACATAGAGATGGCACGGTTTATCAGAAGCTTGAGGTTTAAAAGTTCGTAGCAACTTTCCCTTTCAACTTAATTGAAGTGAAAAATTTCTAATCTCAGACGGATACTTATGACCTAAGTTGCACGAACTCTTCACTTTCGATGCCGCACCCGTGTTGGAGTCTCCGAAAATACACTACTTTTGGAGAATCCGACACGCACCCACTGACATTTTTGAAGAGTCCGAGCAACATAGCTTATGACCAAGGCGGAAAAAAGGATATCCTTCAAAATTTGAAAAGCCTAGACAAGATATGTATTATGAGGACATTTTTCCCCAAGACCTAGGGTTTCTAGCCAATCTATTATCTAGTCTGCTTCAAGGAGGTTCTTTATTTCCGATGTCTGATGTAATTTTACTTCTTAAGCACCTTTCCTAGTTGTCTTGCGAATTGAAGTACTGAATTTTATATTGAGCGGGTGATAATGAGAGAATGATAATGCTAAGCTGTAGATACCAGTTCATTCACCAGACTCACAGATTTGTGTTTTGTCAGTACCAGAAAGAAATTGTAAATCTCGTTATACATATCTTTTTTGCTAGTGCATTAGGATTTCTTCCAGCGGAAATAATCGGCAGCTAACATGATGCTATAATCCTTTCACTATTTCTATGTTGCCATCGATACTTATATTTTAAGCTTTACAGGTTTCGTTTAGATATGGCCTATTTGTTGTATCTAATTCAAGATTGATGCCTAAGGGCACTGATGTTGCCTCTTTTTTGTGCAGGCTATTGCTTTAAAGCCGTTTGGAGGTGTTCATATTATGCTCAAAGACAGGTTTATTGTGTTTAAAATCTCTTTTCTATGGGAAATTGGGACCTTTTGTAATCAAATAAATCAGAAGGATACCCTAGATCTCTATGTTATTCACATGATTGTGTTGCAATTTTTAGTGGAAGCAACATCATTATTCTGTTCCTTAAGCATCTGATCTGGTTTTAATTTTTTTTGGCTCTAGGCTTCCTTTCNATCGTTACTTATATTTTTAGCTTTACAGGTTTCGTTTAGATATGGCCTATTTGTTGTATCTAATTCAAGATTGGTGCCTAAGGGCACTGATGTTGCCATTTTTTTGTGCAGGCTATTGCTTTAAAGCCGTTTGGAGGTGTTCATATTATGCTCAAAGACAGGTTTATTGTGTTTAAAATCTCTTTTCTATGGGAAATTGGGACCTTTTGTAATCAAATAAATCAGAAGGATACCCTAGATCTCTATGTTATTCACATGATTGTGTTGCAATTTTTAGTGGAAGCAACATCATTATTCTGTTCCTTAAGCATCTGATCTGGTTTTAATTTTTTTTGGCTCTAGGCTTCCTTTCAGATTGATTTACTGAGTTTTCTTGAAGTCATTTGAAAAACTCTTGGATCACTTGATTTTGTACCAGTGTCCAAACTTATATATTTAATATTTTGTCACTAATGCCTTGTTGTCTAGATGATCAGAATGCATGTGAACAAGATGCTGAAATAAGTGTCTTCAATCAGGTCTGCTGCAGAGTTGGCAATGGGAAATTTGGCTGAGGCACTTGAAGATGCTAAGGAGGCGTTGAATATTGCTCCCAATTACCCTGAAGTAATTTGATTATCTGTTACCTCTGCTAAAGTACACACGAAAAGCACATGTTGTGCTTAAACTTAACTTGAAATGTTTGGTGCTTGAACTTAACTAACTCACATTAGTGTTTTTAACCATGAGGTATCAATTCCTTCATTTCCATTTCAGTATATAGCAGATACAATGTATGATTGCATAATAATGTACTCTCTTTCTGCGATTATTGTAGGAACTAGGAAGTGAACATCAAATTACTATATCTACACCTAATCCCTAGTTGCAAATATTTATTAGTTTTAATTTTTACAGGGTTATATCTGCCAAGGTGATGTTTTGATGGCTCTGGACCATGTCGATGCTGCCGAGAAGTCATACTCCATGGCTTTAGAGTTAGATCCGTCCATCCGTCGCTCAAAATCATTCAAGGTGCAGTTCATGTTTGTTGTAGTTCTAGAATAGAATTGGTTTTACTTTTGGCATCTGTTCTGCACTGCAAATCCTATGGCTTTAAGCTTATTTTTTTTAAGGTTGGTTTCCTTACATCTACTTTTGGCAACACCAAACAAGAATACACAATTTCGTAAGCAAATGAAGATGCTATTTTAGAAGTGACAGAAATCTGATATAGTTCATGCGGTAATAGTTTAAATACGGTTATAACATGGTAGAATTCTTTAGTCTAGCCTGTTGTGTCAATAATTAAATAAAACTCTTCTTTGATAGGTAATATCTAACTGATAGTGTGTTTCCAACAAGATAGGCTGGAATAGCACATAAATAGCAAGATTGTAATACTGCCACCAATATTGGAGGAACAAAATGATTTTAAGCTTTATATTCCTTAGTAGAACTGAAATGATTTACCAAGTCATGAATTTGCTACAAGTTACTGGGAAAAATTTTAAGCTTTAAATATCTAACTAAAACTAAAAATCTCCACATGCCCATGAAAAGGTATCACAACTTTTTGTGATTGTGGCAGTACACTTCGTGTTTTTCTGTAAGTAGAGAGATCTGCCCATGCACACCACAATGCTAATGCATGTGGAGGCTGGTGTTTGTTGAAATGTTTCTAAGCCTTCCAAAATCCAAAGTGCATATTTTATGACAAGAAAGAATTATGGGCCTGAAATAATTGTCAGCTGAGTCCACGCACACAGGGGAGAACTATCTGTTCCTCGTAATATCTGTTTCTTTTTTCACAACTGATGTATTATCATCGTTAACCATTTCAGGCTCGGGTTGCAAAGCTTAATGAGAAACTTGCTCTTGCAAATTCAGCATAAGTGACGAGTTTGTATGTTTGTACAAATTAGGATTACTGTCAACCTAATTTGCCTAAGGTATTTAAGTATTGCTGAGGTAGAACATGTTTCATATGCTGTGTTGTAGTTCATTGTCCAGTTTGACATTGTATATAGAATGATATCTGTAAACAGAAGTGACTCTACTGGCTGGTCAATGTTATATATGCAACATAAGGCAATTTTTTCGTCCTAAATCCTAGTTCATCTCCAGCTATGTTAACTTTAGCAATCTTGGAGGATCTAAACTATCTGTCATTAGGGCAGCAATCAAAGTTTTCTTCATATGTCATTCATATCCTGCTAAAAGGGTGGAGTAGAACGTACAAAATACAAGAGTCAAGTCTCTCTCTCTCTCTCTGCCCAATTAACGGTATACTAGTAAAGTTATAATATCAATCTAGTAAACATTTAGATTGCCCATTCATCAGCAATAAACTGTGTTGAAATTAGGTCCACAAAAGAAGATATCAAACTTCTTGACCCTATCCCACAACTTAGGAACTTTCTTCTTAACTTCAGCATTAGCATTTACTTTCTGTTCACCACCACCCTTTTTCAGATTTCCAAAACTAAAGCTCCTAGTAATCCCAGCAACAACATCTTCAGGAACTTTAAAGCAATATTTCATGTTAACTTCTCCTTTAACCTTCATTGATTTGGACCTACGCGTCTTCTCTTCTTCATGCTTCACAAGCTGATCATAATACTCTTTGTTCCTCTTCTCCAGCCCATATATTTGTCCTTGAAGATCCTCAATCTTTCGACTTAGCATGCAAACCCTATGATCCTCCCTCATCTTCAATATGCACCCCGCAAGCTCAGCAACCTTCCTCTTCATGAACAAAGATTCTGAAGACACCGCCTTGTTTTCCTCCATTAACGTAGCCACTTTGTATCCCAATCTAGCATTCTCATTTAACAGAATCAACCTCTCTGATTCCATCACATCCAGTAAACTCTTCTGCAACTCTATCTTCCTTGATGACTCATTGTTCTGTCTTTCCACTTGATTAAGCTCATCTAGGACGAAATCATAGTCCACATTTCTGATCACCAAGTCAGCAACAATCATTTCAATATCAAATTTGTCTTGTGTTGAAGGTGGAAAGGAAGGCTGAAATGATAAAGAACTCTCAGCATCAGAATCAATGATCTCTCCACTATACTCTTCCTCATCACAATAACCATTTTCATTGTAACTTAATGGTGGAATTGGAGATGAATATCGACGATGATTATGGTTCTTGGCTAGTGCTTGGCAGTAGCGATCAGCTAAAGAGACATAGCTATTGTACAGTTCTTGTAGCAAGGCCATAAGCTGTGGTCGTTTCTGGTAATAGGCATCAGCGCGTTCCGCAAAACTGTCTGGACTGCCTTTTTCTGGGATTTTAAGAGCCACCTTGTTCATCTTCTCATCCAAATCTAATGAGAACAAAAACAACTCAAATTCAATAGAATTAAATAAATTTTAATGATTTGAATTTACTTGACAGTTGAAGAATTTGAAATTTGAATTGCAAAAAGCACTGTTTTCATCTTTAGCCCATATCTTCCCCATGTGTAGGTAGTGACAAATTTGGATGTACATGAAAATGAAATCACTAGTTTTGACTATTGTCATCCCTAGTTTCAAATCCATGTGGTAACTATATATTTATAATCTATGTATACTGACTAGAAATTCTCCGTAATAAATATTTTATTTCTTTGTAGAGGAAATTACTAATTAATCAACAGTAAAATAAGACTCCATTCTTGTCTACCAAATTCCTTCCAACTTGTTTCCCCTAAAGCTTAGACAAATAATTTGGACAACTTGTTGATTATCATTGATTAATAATTCCTTAGATTGGAAAAGAAAAAGAATATCACTATATGAGGTGAAATAGTTTCTTTTTTTACATCTAAATTTATTCAAATATTTTATCTGGAATATTAATTAAAGCAAAAGAAAATGCACGGTAAAATTGTTAATAGGTATTTAAAGAAAATCAAAATGGAGTACTTAAAAAGAAATAATTCAAATTCACTCCATAAATTTTACGAGGTAATGTAACCCATAAATTCTTTTAAAATATTTATTTTAAGCCAAGATTAAAAGGGTAAAAAGACCACCATGTGAACTCTTCTATTTGTTTTTTGGTAAGCTTATAAGTATGTTAGAACATTCCATCAAAAATAAAGTCCAGTTCTTTTAAGTACATAAAACTAGATGTTATTTTTAATAGAACGTTCTAACAATTTATGTGAAAAATTTCCTCAAGAGGTATATATTATCACAAGTCAAAAAGATCTTTATATAATCTTGTGAACCACCAAGCACATGATTTCATACATAGAATAAGAAAAAAACAAGATTTAAATTACATTGGATTCTAGTACCCAAAAAAGAAAAATGGTTGTTCTGAAATTAAAAGCTACTACTCTTAGGTACAGATAAAGTTTCAGAAAAGAAAATAAAAACAGAAAAAGATTCTGTAAAGAAAGTAAAAATCATTTTCATTCTGCAACACGGCATCTAACAAAAAGTAAATATATGAGTCCCTCTATTTAGAATTCAAATTTTAAAAAAAAACTTATAAAAAATGGTTTTGTAAAGATTCTAAAGTATTTAGGTAGAAATTGCAACAGACATAAATAAGAAAAGGACAGAGTTTTTTGAAAATAACTTTCTGGTTTTATCATATTATATTATAAAGAAAGTGACATTTCATAACAGTATACCCTTCCAATATAGAGGTGTAAACACAATACTCATTTTCATTTTCCTAGGGAAAGATATGTTCACATCACCTAAGAATAATGGACCCCATACCCCCCCCCCCCAAAAAAACTACAACAATTAAACAAGACCATGGTACAATTTTCATTTACTTACATTTTACAAATAAAATTTCAAAATTGGACTTATTAGCTCGAATATCATGATCATAAAAAAAAATCTTGAAAAAATGACTTCATTGTGAACCATGTTGTGGTGATCGATACTTTTGCCTCCACTTGAATTTGAAACTAAAATGTAATGATCCTTAATGCACTTTACTGACCTCTAAACCATTCCAGTTGAGTACACAAAAGTTTGGATCTTTTAAGTGAAGATGAATAAAGGGGCATATTTATATAAAATAAAAATTAATATTCCAAGAAAGTTTGTACACAATTAATAAAGAAGAGGTAAAAAGAGCATATATATATATACGAATAATTTACCAGCAACGGTGCAAAGAAGCCAAGAGGGTCTACTGAAACTTCTCCTTTTTGTATAATTTGAAGAAGCCATTGAAGAAACTGGACTTAAAGCCTTTTTCTCTGTTTTCAGTTTTGCCTTCATTTCAACAGGCAAAATAGGGCCTACACTATTCAAAAAGGATTCCAAATCAGAAAATAATTTAATTTTCCTCTTTCATCAATTAATGACAAGCACATAGCACTACACTAAATGATCAAATTGAACTAACAAAGAACATAAGAAGCTCAAGAATATGTAAAGTCAAATTATCCTTTTAATTAATGTTTTGAAAGGGCATACAAAAAGAAAGCAAAAAACATATGACAAGTAAAACAGAGCAAACAAGTTAGGATATAAAAGCAGATAATGAGATTAAAAGATCATTTAAGCAACTTTAAAATATAAATATTATCATTAAATGCCACTATGATTTACACAATTTAATTACAAGCACATTCTCTTGCAACTTTTAATTTTCACTTTAACATCTTTAGAACATATGATCTGAGTTTGTGAGCAATGATAAAAGTTGAAAGTAGGTGCCGATGTAGCATAGCGGTTACCAGGTTCATCTGAATCCAGTACTTTTATAACATAAATCTACATGTAAAATTTCTTCAAAATTACGACAACTAGTAGATATGAACCCACATAACTTCAAAACTACAACAAGTATAATGCTAAAACCTTAATGATTGAACCCATAAAATTTGAATCATCAATCCACCTCCCCTTGAACCATGTAGTAAACACAATTTCAAGTGAGAAAAAAAAAACAGAGATTTTGCTTCAAGAATTAGCTTATTCAAAGCATTCTGAAAGCTATGAACCAGTTTTAAGCAAAAACTAACAGAGCAACAGAGAAAAAATTATTTTCAGTGGAGTGATGGAAACAGAGAAAGCTTACTGAACTTGAAATCATTGATCACTAAAATAAAACAGATAAAAAGAGATATATAGGTACCTCAAAGACTCAAACTAAGTTGATGATGCTGCAGAAGAACTTTGGGGGGTTGATTTGCATGTTTAGGCGGAGTTGCAAATCCAAATAATTATAGAGAGTAAAAAGGTGGCTTCTTTTTAAAAGAGAAATGGTCTTTTGGGCTTTCTGTTTTTTTGGGTTTTGTGGGAGGGACAATTTCTTGGGTTGGGGACAAGGAAGTCAAATAGTTTCCTGCATATAAAAGCCCGCAAACTACGATTTGATTTTTGGCGAATCAGAAGCTGCCACGTATTGGAAGTCCGTATTTGTGTATTTAATGTATCTGCTGGGAACAGAGTTGATGGACAGGTCAATTGATCAAGTAGCTGTTTCTACAGACTACACAGGTTCTAGCCACAGCCCTATGTTTGAAAAACATTTTTTTGGGTCTGCCATATAGTGTGAGGTGTTTGACAAATGCCAATTACATTTTCACTTTCTTTTTTTTTTGGTTTAGAATTTAGATGAATGAGGGATTGCACATTCGATTAATAGATAACTTCAAGTAGAATTCTAAAACTTTTAAGAATTTGAAATACAAAACTGCTCCAAATTACTCACAAAAGATTAACAACATCTCTAATTTGGCATTGGGTTATTCACACATAACGGAGACAGGAGTTTAAAAACAGTGGGTCAATTTCAAACCACCTCAAATATTTGGTTAAATAAAGGAGAAGATGCGGACAAGCAAGGGAGCAACATCTTTCTGTGCTATACATATAATGCGTCAGTGTAAGCAAGCAGCTATATGTCAAAAATTCTCTCGTCAATACTTTAGTAACGTCCTATAAATTTGTCATCCTTCGACAGCCAAATCCAATTTTTCATAGGAAAAAGGTTCAAATTGCTCTTAGGTTCACAAAGTAATCTACATTTACCCTCTATTTAAAGTTGAAATCGACTATACCTTCACGGTTTCACCGTTCAAAAAAGAAATTAGCACAAATTTGCCCTTACCTGCCAAGTGCCAACTCAGCTAACAAAATCATAATAAAAGGTCCAAAATTACCCCTATAATTTGCAAAATTGTGTAAAGTTGCCCAGATACAAGTATGGACGCGCTGGAACGTATTCATGCGGCAAAAGAGTTTGTTCATTTTTGTATGTTGCATACAAGAATTAACACAAAAACCTATAGAAGGTTTGGACATGGGGAAACGGATTCCACTTAAAACACGTAGGCGTCATCAGGCTTCATGCAAAGAAGACAAGAACTTCATGCCACTTGATATGTCATCAGTTGCATGTCTAGAAGCAAAAGCCAAAAATTTCTATCACGTAATACAGGTTTCTACTTTGTTCCTTTGAATTCTGAAATAGGTCAAGAGAAGAGAAGAGAATTGGAGGCATGGCAACTTTATTGAGTGCCGAAGAGCTACTCCTGGGAATTTCCATATCGGCATTTAATTTCTTCCCCTTCTATAAGCCTCTCTACTGCATCTGAAGGAAGGCCAACCAATTCCAGCGTCTTCTCCCAGACTTTGTAAGAAGTTTCAATATTATGGGCTTCTTCAGAAGCATTTGTGGGACGACAATCGTGGGAAATGTATGCACACACTGGCCAGTCATCTGCTTTCAGCATTTCACAATACTCGGAAATTTGAGGATCTGTAGCTGCAAACAAGGTACTTCGAGAGCCTGCAGCAACCAACTAATTTGAGTAATATGCATGGAGATGATTAGATAAATAATTAGACTACACATGCCAAATAACCAAGAAACTAAATAAAACAAGAGGCCACTAGAAGTCTAGAACTTTCCCTGGGACCAGCATCTAAGGGATGCACGAAACAAGAATGCACGCATAGCTCAGTTTTAATCTCTTCTCCCATTTGGTCTTTCTGATGAGATGCACTCTTGCCTTCTCCCTTTTTATACAACTTGTTTGTTTAACTAAAATTAACTTGCATGGTCCTTCAGGTTTCTTTTATATGCTCTTTCACTCATATTCCTTTTGGTCAAATTATTCTTAGTTGAGTTGTGTAGTTTTCTTACCTTATCTAAAAGTATATCAGTTCACAATTGCAGAAAATTATCAAATGATATTCTTACTTTCTGGAGTATAACATACCTTCTTCAGCATTAAATATAAAATAGGGTATTAGACGATAGCCAACTTGCAAAAACTTAGGAAGATCCCTCGCCTGCAATTTTATATGCAAACTTGTTAAAAAGTATCATATAAAGGAATGAAAAGAACAGAAACTGAAAAGAAGAAAGTCATATCCAAGAAATTTAGAACTCTAGCTCAAATAGGGTTTTCTCAAAAAAATTCTTAGGGGTAAAGGTACACCAAAGAAGTATGAAGGTGAAGTGATTAGGCAAGATATGGTAAATCTTCAACATACTGAGAACATGACCCTTGCTTGATAGGAGGGTGTAGAGGTTGAGAATTAAGGTACAGGGTCAGTATGTAGCCGGGTGTATTTCTTTTCCTTTCTCTGTGTATTAGTATTATTCTTGTTTTTCATTATGTTTCAATTTCTATTTCTACATATTGTACCTTTAGCCTCGATCATCTTATTATCTTGTTGTAATTTCTACTTGTTGCTTCTGCCTTTATCGTCCTTTGAGCCAAGGGTCTATCAAATTGTCTCTCTGTGTAAGGTCTGCGTACCCTCTACCCTCCCCGAATCCCACCTGGATTACATTGGGTTTGTTGTTACTCTTTAGGGGATTGGAAGCTTATAACTCCCTCTGTCCCAAATTATGTGGTGTTTTTCGCTTTCTAAGATCTAATTAGACTAAGGGCCTGTTTGGATTGGCTTTTGGCTTATGACTTATAAGCCAAAAGCCACAAGTTAGGATTTCTAACTTATGGCTTTTGGCTTATTTTTGTTATTTTGGCTTTAAAATAAGTGTTTATAAGCACTTTTAACTTTACCCAAACACTTCAAAACTGCTAAAAAGTTATTTTGGCTTAAAAGCACCTAAAATAAGTCAATCCAAACGGGCACTAATCATTGAAACTAAATTAGATTAGATCAACTCAATATTTTAAAATTAAAATTAAAAGTTAGACATTCAAAAACTATACGAGAAGTACTACAAGTTGCAATTCTTCTCATGTCAATATGATGAAAATGTATCTCAAGATGTTGGTCAAAATTTACTTAGTTTGAATCTCAAAAAGCGTAAAGTGCTACATAAATTGGGATAGAGGTCGCACCAGGCTTGCCTAGTACGGGTTATCTCTCCTATGTGGTTTGTGAGCTATTGCACAGGAGCGGGAGTTTTACCCTGTGCGCACCCAAAGGGTAGCGGCTGCGGGTTTCCCTTGTCATCACAAAAAAAATTGGGATAGAGGAAGCAGCAGAATAAATAAAGATGGAGGCACAGGGGCACCACATGAAGCAACGGCATCATCTTAATTGGCCTATTTTGGCATTTAAGTTGAGCATGTTAGGGCTGATTAGTGAAAGGCCAAGTCTAGTTGGGATCAGAACCTCTTCTAGAGAATCCTTTAAAATGAAACCATGTGAGGCTCTTCAAGTCAAACAGATATATGTGCATAAATAATGGAAGCTGGAAGTTTTTCACATGGAATCGTTTACATGTGTATCCAACCCCACCGTATGCAAGTATCCGGGTTGACTACGACTACCTTTTTAATAATCTCTAGTGTATATCAAAGGATTTACACAATTAATTTGAAAAAAGGATCTGTACAAAGTACTGCACTCATATCACTCACGTTTGACATGGGTACATCAAGACAAGGTATGGCAATAACATTAAAGATGGTAACTAGAGAAACAAATAGTGAAGTTATCAAGAACTTACAACATTGGTTAGAACAATTCCAGGAGTATTACATACTACACTTATGCCAGATTCAGCAGGTAGTCTCTTATGAAGGATGCTACTGAACATAATCTGCACTTCCGAACCACAGTGGATTAGTCACTGGAGAGCAAAATCAACAAAGCCGGATTTTATTAGAACTCAAATGGAAACACGTACTACGAAGAAGGAATAAGAGTTTAGCATCTTAAGTTCAATTTTAACTATCATAAATCCTAGATGATTTTATGCTTGAAATGATTACTAATAAGAAGCTATATACAATGTTCTATACTTGATTTTTTGCTTTAATGTATCCTGCCTGGTTGTTTACTGCTGATGCAAAGGCTTCCCAATTTATTATTACATTGATGATTAGAAGTGCACAAAAAATTAACCAAAAAAGAGTACTCCCTAGATGAACTTGCACATTTGTATTGGCGCAACTTTTGACAAGCAGATGAACATCTCCCTACAGAAATCAATTTTTGGATCAACCTGTGGAATTAAGAGAATACAGTAATAGCTCTTAATGGACATGCAACAAAGTATCGAAGATGTGCCTTTGGATGTTTGCATCCCAAATTACCAAAAAATAATGTCTTCTAGTTTCTGATAACTCTTTGATGGGTCCCATCCAACATATTCAAATTGGTTTTTTATCACTACTCAAGATGATCTTGACCAGACTCCAGAGCGAACCCACTTTTAAGCACTTAATGCCTAATAGATGTAATAACTATTGGAGTGATGATGGGCAATTAATCTCCACTAGTATTTCCATCAGCATAAATTGAGATTAAATAGGAGAGCTTCTGAAGGGTAAGAGCAACTATTGGCTTTAGCGAAGCGGAAACAAAAGAATTGTTCAATAGGGAAGGGGCATATCATATGGAAAAACTCAGGTACCTAAGCTTTATTTACTAGGCAGAATGCAACCTTCCTAAATCGTGAAAAGAAAAAATGAAATATAATTAGGCAGCCACTTGTGTTAAGGTGTGCTGTGGTCGAACAGGATGTAGCATCTCAATTAATGCTAACACAACAAGCAAAAGACCATTAGCAAGTAATAGCTGACAACCTTTTAGAAAATACCTGAGCAAGCTTGCTGCCTCCATAGCCCACTACACTGGTGTACTTTCTCTTTCCGGATACAACATTCATATCTTCTGGATCGACAAACCCAACATAGTGCATCTACACAGATGAAATAAACTATATTCCTGTCAGTAGCCGTAACATAAGCCATAAACTGAAGTGGAGGCAATCACTTAAATTACAAGATAAATTTATTTCAAAGCAACTACATCCACCCCTCCTCAAACTTTGAGACTTGGTTTCGTTGGAGAATAGCCTCAATAACTACTGCTCCGTTCTTTTATTTCACTTTCAACCCCAAATTTGGCATAATTATATAGGATTTATTAGCTACTGCGTTTGCTTCATCTTTTTTCATATCCGATATAATGATTTAGGTCATAAAACCAATAAGCAAGTAACTTAGACCATAAAATGAACCAACATGTTCAAGTAAAAGCAAGACTAAGACAAAGCCTGACCAAAGAGTTACCAACAATCAATATTTTAAATTCCAACTAAGAGAATAAAGAAAGGCAAGTTCCAACAAGCATACTAAGCAAAGAGAATCAAGAATGCAAATATGGATACATCATCTTTCAGGTATGGCATTATAGTCAAATTGAATGAGTAAATCAAACAATAATTATCACCACAAATAAATTGTCCGAAAGGAAAAGTTCAAGCTCACAAATTTTTAAGGGCTTTCGACAGTTTTTAAAACTTGAAGTCAAAATTACTCTTTATCCACCACCTCGTTCCACTATGCAGCAAAGTCCAGCAAGTCCTAATAGTATGTATCTTTTTTTTCCTTATATATATTAACACATACACCATAAATATTCAAGAGCAAAGATCTAGGACTGATGACTTCAATATCCCAACCGGTAAAATATCTTTTTTCTGCTCAGACCGTTCATGAGGAAGGCAAAGGCATCCAAATCAAAAAGGCTGAAATAATGAAGTCTATGCTAAACCACCTCCATATTGCTGTATATCATTGCTTTGGAAAAGCCTGTTGTTTAAGCTATTTCAAATTAATGCATACTAGATAAAATGTTTTCACCAATGCTGAAACTTCAGTTTGCAACTCATTTTAAATTATCCATAATCATGGAAAATCAAGATCATTCAAAGCAGTAACTGAGTGCCGAAAGTGAGGAGACAAACAATTGAATGTATAACATATCCATCTATAGCGGGGGCATATTGCTAAGACTTACAGTAGAGTTCACGTTAATAATTCGGCTTGGGGAACCTCTAATAAGTGATGGTAAAAGCAATATGGAAAGCATAGCCGGAGCTAGATGATTCACTTGCATGTGCTCCTCATACCCATCTTTTGAAAACTTCTGTGGTTCTGTAGAAAACAACACAATTCATTAGCCTAAGTTAGAAGGGCAGAAGCACAGTCTCACAAGTCTCCAGATAAAAGAATGTGCACTCACTCAGCTATCAATCATTCAGTTTCCATCTAAAGGAGAAAACAGGTAAAAAGCTGTACCAATATTTCTATTGCAGACAATGTATTGTCCCTGTTAAAACTGCTAAATGCACCCCCACTAGCCAAGCATTAGTGCATTAGCATAGGAAATCCCTAATGCAAGCCAAAGCCAAAGCGTGAAGTCAGGCTAAGGCAATTAGATTAATACAGGTGACCAGCATACGATTTTCTGGTTACCTATTATCATGATTGGGAGTTCTGGTACACACATGAATGTGAACTGTGAACATGATAAACATCTAAAAATTTCTAGGAACATATAATTTCCAATCTGAAGGTGCATATTGAAATATTCAATCATAAACCTAAAGTTGCTACAAATCTACAATAACCAATTCCAACAATACACAACACTAAGCTGTGTTTTGACCAAGACATGTAGACAAACCGTTGCAACTCGTCCTAGGATAGTAGAACATTTTACATTAATTTACACTATAAATCATGCTTGAACTGAACTCATAAGATGTAAGCATGACAAGGTGATTATCCAGTAAAAGACCCAGATGCTGCTCTACAGGCTCTTCTACTTCAGAATCAGACATGAGACATCCTTCATTTTATCCATATCAAGCAAGTAACTAATTGAATAGAATTTCTCCTTCTGAATCTTTCTATAACATTCCATCCAAAGACTAGGTAGCCGAAAAGAGATACCTTGCTGATGTTCTTTCTTTTGATCAAGGTATAAAATTTTATAAACAAAGGGCATTAAACACCCCCTAATAGAAGTAGTATACCAAAAAGTAGAAATCTTACAAACTTTGCTGAAGTTCTTATTTGACATTAATCATAAATCATCTTTTCATATTTACCAGGTAGCCCTAGTGAATTCCATAACTTCCGAACTGTCTGAAGCTGGAAATGGACCATTTAAGATTCATTATTATCTCAAGTCTCAACTATTGAAAAATTCTTAAGACTAACCATGTAGAATAAGAAAATCACTGATGTGTTTGGTGTTGCATGAATCTGACATATACACTAACTCTTTTTTTAATGATTTGACATATACACAAACTTAACACATATAAAGATTTAAGGCCTTGATTTTCAGAGGCTTAGTTACATGGAAACAGGTATTTCTATAAAGCTTCACATATACCATAAACTTCAAAACTAAGGAAACAAACAGAAATCTTGACCACATGATGAAAATGCTGAAACATGCAAACACGCTATGACATTTGACAGATTAGAATTGGATATCAAGTTAGAAAGGGCAAGCTTTTATTTTTTATCTTTAAGTAAGAAAGGCTCCATGATGTAGCTGAAACCTAATAGTTGTCTCAAGGTGTCACAGCTCAAGTATCACACAAGAAGAGTGCACATTTTGGTTACTGCCAGTTAATAAGAAGAAACTAATACCGCACTAACCTCCAATTGAAAATATGCCGGCATTATTGATGAGAACATGTACTGGAGCCATGCGGGCATTCCATGCTTCTGCGAATCGTGCAACAGAATCCAAAGAGAGAAGATCAAGCTCCATGACCTTGCAACAAATGTGAATTATATTCAATTAGGACAATATTTTCATGACATTGAACAAGAATCATTAACACCAGCTAAAAATTTCTTGAAACTAATACATTTGTAATAAACTAGCATACAGCTGTACTACTTCCTAGCCATACCCATACTTGATACTACTATGAGATGAAAGATAATATACCTCAATGTTGAGTGGAAGGCCCTTGCCAGACCATTCTCCCTGCCATTTCCGTATTAACTCCTGTGCGCGATTGGTGCTTCTGACAGCCATAACAACATGTGCTCCTGCTTCTGCCAACTGCCTGTCTAATGCAAAAGCAGAATTTTTGTACATTAGAGAAAATGGACTAGAAAACTTCTTCCAAATCCTTGTATCTGAAAGATGAGTAAGAAGAGATTTTCAACAGAATAATGAAGATAACAATATAAAGAAAGGGCACATAGAAAATCATATGGTGTAACATTATTTATCACGGAAGAATAACGTATCAGACCCTGATATGTGGATATCCTTAGGATAATCATGTTAGGTAACACATACTGTGGGATCAGGGATGTAAATTGGATGAGAAATTACTCGCAGCCAGATATGAAACAAAGATCTACTCCTTTTTTGCTTTGAGTTATCAAATATGAAACAAAAAGCAATTCGCAGAAGAGATAGAAAATTGAATGAGTCTTAGTAAAGCTAGACCACAATTAGATGGATCAACATTCAGTACTTTTCAGCTCAAAGACTATCAGCCACCAAATAAGGATTAGAGAAAGCAAAAAAGGAAACACTGATAAGGGAAGAAGATAAATTCTGATTCAATTTTCTTTGTTTCAGGAGCACAAAAGTTATTCATATCTCCTCCTTTTACCTTAAATAGGTATTAGTATATGCTTGGATTCCATTCTTTCATTAGCAGTTGTCAAGTTCAAAGTTATTCTATTTATTTGTTATTTATAGATAATTGGCTAAATGCATTTCACAGCCTTCTCACAGCAATAGTAATAAAAGGTTGGACTGTTTACATGTTCCAGATTGTTTTCCAATGGGAATCAAGGCAAGAATAATTGTTTCATCAGGCACATAAATAGAGCAAGTTATTTCATCCAAAAGTTTAAATGTGATATCCCAAAAGGACATCTTTCTCAATAAGGAAATATCCAAACTTGACAGAAAATAGCATGTTACTGACGAAACATTAAATAACAAATCATTATCTTTTTCATAGAGCAATCTCATAAGCCATCTTGCACTCTTGAATGGCCCTAGAGTCGGGATTCTGTTTCACATTTTTCATCCTCTTGAACTACTAAAGGCACCAGAACACTTCCCACATGATTTGATATGTAGCTGATATCAAGTGTGTGGTGCCATTTACCGTGAGATGTCAAGCTTCAAATAAAAAGGGCATTACAGGAGATACAAATACTAGACAAATGTGAAGACATTGTTTCCCAAGCTCTACACCATTTAATGGTACTTTTCGGTGAGTTACAGTCAGTTAAAGAAATTAAAATTGAATCAAATTCACTATGATATCTCTTAGAGATAACCAAATCAGAGGAGGACAAAGATTGCTAGCATTATTGGGAATTAGAAGGAACACTAAACGCTCGGGACGATACATATGACGAGAATATTCTTGGCATTCCAAGCAAACAACAACCGTATCCATTCCTGTGACCTGATGGTGGAGTGCCTAAAGCAACCTACTAACTCCGAATATGACCTCAACGCCAAGATTTTAAAGACACCAAATGACCTCCCTTTTGAAATCTGTTCCCCTTCTGTGGTAATCCAAAATGGCTAATTAAAGTCCACCAGGAAAGGTATTAAACTACAGAGTTTCTTAAACTCGAAAGCAAACCTAGAACAAAAATAAATAACCAGTTCTATCCCCTGTACATGCACAACTGCAGCTGATTGAAAGTCAGTTTAGAAAGTTTCATCTAGGACAACCATTGCAAACAAGTATTACGAGTTAGTAATGTATCCCAGTATAAAGTTCTGTCTGCAAGGAGAACAACTGCAAGTTTCATACTGAAGTGCACAGTGCAGCTTCAAATAGCCAGTAACTTCCTGAGCAACATATCCTATTAAATTGAGACTTCAATGAGAAAAGGGAATAAACACCACAAAATTCATTTCTCCATCTTCTTTTGTTGACAAACCACAAAACAAAGAATAAAAAAAGGAAAAAAAAATCTAGATGGCACTTCAAAACAAGGCATTATCACAATTCAAATTAGTTTAAGCTCTTATAACGGCGGACTCTAAAAGCTATTTCTCCACTAGTTCACTACAATCAATAAGCAAATCCATCTTCCTTCAGAAATTACTCAAATTAGCAGCAGAATCTCAAATTTTCTTCAAGCAAAGAGTAATAAGCATAAAGTAAAGCATACCGAGCGATTTCACGGCCGATACCGCTAGTAGAACCAGTAACGATGCAAGTAAGGTCATTAATAGGAGGAAGAGGCATAGGATTCTGCAAATGACTGGCTAATATCCTTTGAAAAAGCATCTCGTAAACCAAATAGAACCATCCTCGTAACCATTCCATCCATCCTAATGCTTTTTTCTTCGCCGTCTTCAATGGCTGCTTAGCTTCACTAGAAGTTGTATTCTTCTTCTTCTCCGCCTCCTCGTTCGCCATCTCCTTTCTCGTTGATTCTAAGCTAAACAGATTCTCTCCCTCGCACCTCACTCAATTTGCTCCGCAACTGTCGTTAGTGATATTTACCTTTCCTTTTTCTATTAGTATTATATATACGGAGTTTTTGTCATTTTCTTTCGCTCTCACGGGACTCGTATAAAGAGAGATGGACCGTATAGATCCGTTCCAACCACTCTTTATTTTTGTGGTTGACCTCATATGTGTGATGAGATTTGAAATTGTTTAGCACACCACCTTTTTATTTTTAAAAGAATAAATAAGATCCTCATTCTGATATAAACGATCTTTTTGAGCGTGATTTGATAATAAATTAAGTAGAAGAAATTTTTTATTCTTGTGGTCTTAAATTAAAAATATATATTAAATGTATCAAAATATTCTTTAATTTTATAAGTGAAAAGTTATAATTAAAGAGTTGATAAGAAGAGAATGCTATGTTTTTTAAATGAACTAAAATAACAAATAGAACAAACAAATTAAAGCAAAAGGAGTAATGATAACAATAAAAATGGCGCTGACCCACATATATGGATCGATCTTGGTGCTGTATCATATGACAATGAAATTATGGACAGACTATGGAGAAATTGGACATAAAGTCAAAATAGTCGTTGGCCAAGGATTTATCCCTCATCTCCCACTAACACTATTATTTCCACATATTTGGTGCCCCATGGATTTACTCTCATCTCCAAGTTTTGGGTACGTCACCATCTCACTGGAGTGTGATTTCGGCTTCTTAGGAGCTAAAGGTTGTTTGATAGTTGATTTAGAAGTGATTTATACATGTATTAAATTCTGCATAAATAATAACATGTTTTATAGTTGCTTAGGAGTTTAGCTTTTTCATAAATAAAACTAATAACTGATCCCTACCTAAAATAATATACAAATTCTCTGCCTTCCAGACAACACCTAAATTGTCTTACGTTTCGACAAAAAGTTGGCACAGGCAGGGGGGTGCGTCTTCCCCAGATCTGCCAAAAGCAATCAATTGTCACATGCAAGAAATCACATAACATCAGTTGCACAACTAGTATAGTTTGAGAGATGAGAGTGGGGGGCGCAACAGTCATGGTTGGTAGCTGACAAGCATGGTTCAAATGATATTAATGTGGAGATATACTCGACCAACAAAAACTTAGAAAAATATACACTTCCTTTGGCGCTAATAGTCAAGCCATCAACTAACACAGGAATGGAGAGGAGCCCGGATCTTATGTGTCATGAATAGACATTCATACAACAATCAAAGCATTTGGTTCAATGAAACCATGTCAAATATTTTACCTACATCAACATACACACACTAAATGAAAGTCAGGGCCATGCAATTCTGTCATTCATGAGATCACATGGTTTCAATTTGCATCTGGTGAACACGTACAAGATGCCACCAACTTTCCTACTCCAACACACAAGAAATTATTTCCCCCTACATAGAAAAAAAAACATGAAATAAGTAAAACAGCCGTAACATCCCCCTCCTTATCACCCCAGGTGGAGGTGGGGGAGACTTGGAAAGAAAAAAGATCATAACAAGTTAACAACAGATAAGATATAATCGCCATATTTGTTTATGAACTGTGATTTTACGTGCATCAGGAAAATAGAATAACAATGACATACGTGTTCATCATCAGAGTAATGTTATCGCCTTTCAGAAGAATCCGCCCTGCATAAAACCACAGAGGAGATGAAAGTTAGTTCCTCTGGAAATTATGGGAGAGGGTATAAAGCTAGAGTCAAGGCAATGGTCACCCACCCAACTGCTTGCTGGTTTTCTTCTTCACATTAACTTCCTCAGCATCGTCCAGAACTAAATTCATGTACTCATCAAAACCCTAAACAAACACAAACAGATTTACCTATTAGTCAATAAGTACCAGACAAATCACTGTTAAACTGTGTAGAGCAGCAGCATGGAAGGATATAGATACAGGATGCAAATGAGTGAGGTACCTAGCTTGATGACTTTACTAGCCAAAAGGATGCAGGTGATGCAAGAGGCAAAACCAATATTCAATTCTTTTGATTTATCCCAAAGGAAAAAGATGCAAAAACACAGTAATTCAAGTGCATCCATTTGAACTCATTTGCTCATTTATGAGTGTCAATCATTTGCAAACAACCTTCGTCAAAAACTACTTCACACAATGACCAGAAACAGAAAAAGAGCTGCTTCTTAAGATTTGACCAATACAGGTACATGACACCAAAAAGTTAATTCAAAAAACTTTTTTGTGCATATAATGCGCAACAACTGATGATCCAGCTATTTCCCGGAGTCTAAACATATCTAAGAAAACAATTTATAATCCAGATTATTCTTTCACATCTAGAACCAGCTTAAGAAATCCATAATAGATTTTTTCTTCGTAAGGTAAAGAGAAATCCCAACTATGGATTATTCAAAAAGAACAAATATCAAGGTCTATAAGAGTTCAAACCGAAAACCTTTCAAGTTGGTATATTTTCACATTCACATCCAAGGTAAGCTTTTGCTTTTTTTTTTAATAAGAGACTGTAAAATCTTCCAAACAAAGACTATTATAGTACAAACCTTTATATGTTAGGGTACGTACATCGGAAGATCTACAGAGCCAGAATAGATTTGGTGACTAAATTATCCCTAATGATCACAGGAAACTTACAGGGGCCCGGGGTTACAGAACAAAACACAGCACTAAATATTACAATTACAAGGATGAAACATATATACATGCTTCAATTGTCAGGAAAAAAATTCAAAACTTAAGAAGCCAGCAAAGGAGCAAAATTTACAGCATAACAACATTTACACAGCTTGCAGAAAATACTCCTCCATTCAATTTTATGTGATACGCCCTCCTTATTAGTCTGCTCCAATAAGAATGGCACCTTCCTAAATTTGGAAACAATTTAACTATTCTATTTTTTAACTCAATTAACTATTCTATTTACCCCTTAATTAAGGCATGTTGTTATAGCCATACATATGCCACGGCAGGTTTTAAGACCACCAGTTCCAAAAGTCTTACTTTCTTGAACTCTTAAGTTGAGTCAAACACAACATAAATTAAAACATAGAAATTTTTAAAATGACCCAACCATCACAAATCTGCACAAACTAACAAACCGTCAAAGTGATTGGCTTCATATTCACTAGTCAAATCCTAGAGGTCTTATGATACAAATCTGCTCACTCTACAAGCTCTGTAAAACCAGGCAACAAATAATAAATGAAGATAAGTCAGCAACTATTACAGTAAAAATTTGAGTGACTAATTCTTTTAGAATGGTAAGGTTGTATAAATGAAGCCCCAATATTGTGCGAACAATTACATTAAATTCAGTTCCTTAACAATTACTGTAGGGAAGTGAGAAAATCTAACATCCTGTCAACTGTATTAACATATTCTAGTTTTACACTTTACACCAAAAACCCAAAAGGGAAATACATCTGAACTTCAAAAGTTTGAACGTTTCATATTTGCTCTCAAACTTGAATTACTAATTCAAACTACTCGGACTTAAGTCCATCCCAAAATCAAGCTACAACTATCAGTGCCATAAGAAACTAGAGTTATGTCGACAGAAAAAATAAAAAAAAGTTAGGCCTTGCTTTGCTCTAACAGGAACAGCAGAACTATCCAGGCATACATTTTGTGTAGAAGGACCCAAATGACAGATTGTGAGCCCAACATGCACTGGCAATACATATACATAATCATGAGCTTGCTACAGCACACACAAGATTTCCATGAGTCTTTTTTCATCCAGTATATTCAGTATGACTTTCTAGGCATACTTGACGGATAAAAGGAACTAATATGGGTTGTTAACAAATATGGACTACCAAAATTTCTATCATGAATTTACTAAAAGCATGCACCAGATTTTTTATTGGCAACTGATAATTACTGCAAGATGGTTTGGGCTCAGAGTTGAATCCATCAATACAAATGAAGGTAATATGATTTTTGAATACAAATTTGGTGAAAGAATGTATTTAACTTGGAAAATATCTAAACTTCCATAAGCTGGATGCTTAGAATCCCCCAACCATAGAATTTGACATGGAAATTGTTTTTTTCTTTGTTTCTCTTTATTTTTCTCTTTATACTGCCTTCCAGTTTGTTGGAAAATTTAATCCACATTTATAACCAAATCTTCACTTTTTTTTATTGAGAACTCCATTACAAAAACTAAGTCCTTCACTCCTTCCACAATCTACTAAATTGAACATAGCACATAATAACTTTGTATAGACTCTTGAAAGCTTTACTAAAGATCAAACCTATCGTACATCTAAAGAAGGTATTTGATTACAGATAGTTAACCGGTGTTTTAAACTAGTCATCAGCTATTAAAGTTTAGCAGAAAATGCAAACATGGAATCAGTAAAGAAATTAGAAGTTCAAGACAGAAGAAAGTGAGGACCAAAAAGCTTTCACCAATCACCGCTAGCTTATTAAGGAAATACATGTCCCTATTTATATGGTAAACCACACAAGACAAAGAGTCAACACTGGTGTTTCCCTCTTTGAATCCTAGTGACGCAATAACCCAAACCTCAAGTTGGAAATGAATGGTTCTACGCCTCCTTATAAATACAAGTCATGCCAATTGCCAGACACGAACTTTATGTTACAAATTTCTGGCACCTATTACACATTAAGCTAGAACCTACATAATTCCAAACACCCAAAAGAAAGTATGCATTCTAATAGCTAGAACTGTTGGTACATAGTTTTCATAATTACAAAAAGGATCTCTGAAGTACCACATATCTTCAGGAACTTTATAAATCTGTATAATTTAATTTTTCTGATAAGTAGCATAAATGATTAGACCTACAAATTAATGGCAATTCTCATTCTTAGTGGTTGATGGATTACTCTCCACTCCACCAGGTCAAGAGTTCAATGGTGGTATGGCGGAATACGTGATCGGATGATTAGAACTAGAAGAGGCACATGATTTGTCTGTGCTATTACTCAAAAGATAACTTAGGAAACTCCCTTTATTAAGGGAAACAGTGGCGATTTAGAGTGTGAAACTGCAGGGTGATGATTAAATGAGTAGTTAATGGAAAGACCTAACAACCCTTGGGGAATTATCTGGGAAAACACATAATGCAACATCCACAATGCAATTACATTGTTGTAGTAAAGAAACTTACAATGATACGTCCTTCAATCCTCAGATCCTTCTGTTCAAAAAGCCATATTTGAATCCGAGCTTTCTGTATATAATAATTTGCACGTCAATTTTAAGAACATTGAGCTCCCATCAAGTAATAGCAAAAAAAAAAAAGAGGAATAACTTACGCTCTGAAGAAACCTGAAAATCAGGTTCTGCAACAAACAAAAGAAAACACGTTATCCAAAATGTTAGTGCCGAGTGAAAATGAAAAAGTTAACAGTGAAGATGAGGAAGAGTGAACGAACTTACAATGGGCTGGGTCATAATCCTTTGAACTTTGGTGCTAGCCATGGCTGGAATTCCTGTTTCTCCGATCAACTAAGCTCCTTTTTCAGTCTCAAGGAAAGCAGCTAAACCCTAGCAAATACCCTAAGCCGTGAATCGAAATGGCGCCTAATGCCGTAGCATATACAAATATGAATTCGGGTTTGGGCTCGCGGAAAACGTCTCTCTTTTGCATCTGGGCTTTTATTTTGTTTTCACTGGACTGCACGGGTAATGGGCCTGCCGCCTGCCCCATCCACTTGTGTTTCACGATAACACAAGAATCATCATTTGTAAAATTACCTTTTTTATAATAATCTAATTAGTCAAATTTCTATGTATTTTAATCAATTTCATTCTATATGAAAGAGAGTTTGTCTTGAACGATTAAGGGTATATTTTGTNCTATAGTTATAAATATTACTTCCTCTACCATATTTCATACTTAGGATACACGAATTTGAATCCACGAGATACATGTATCTGCCGAATTGACAATTAATTCTGAAAATTTAAATTAATCAAATCCCTTAACATAAGGCGGAAATCAAGGAGTGTATCTATGTTTAATTAATTTCATTTTATTAGTCTTTGAAATATAAAATTAATTAATATTATTAATAAAAGATAAAAAAAAACATGTATATTTTTGTCATTAATATCATTTTATTACTCTTCAAATAATAGATTTATTATTTGATGTATCTATTATCAATATATGTTGTATCCAACAAACTAAACACTTAGATACATGAGTATCATACAAGTACATTTATATGTATCATAGAAGTATCTAGTATTATTTTTGTGCATTTGTTATGTATCTAATATTAATTTCATGTATCTATTTATATCATCTAATATTTAATTTCATATTTATATGATCTAATATTAATTTCATGTATCTATTTATATGATTTGATTTTAATTTCATATATTTTTTATATGTATCTATTATTAATTTGATGTATCAAGTATCAATTTCATACATTATATTCAAAACATGTATCTAGGATACATTGTAAGCATATACATATAATGTGTATCTAAATATGAAATGTAACTGGGACACATGTATTTAGAAACAAATGTAGATTAGTATCTGTCTTATTTATGAGAAATTTATTGTTCATTAAAAATACCCATAACAATATTCATACTATTTTCTGAATTATGAGCCACTAAAATGGAATGGAGAAATAACAATATAAAAGACCTACAATAAATCGGCTAGAAAAAATCTAAAGCATCGAATTAAATACATGATACGATTGAAAACAAATATACAATAGGAAAAACTAAAGAAAATCTTACTTTGCCACTTTAACTAATGCTGATTATGTAGAGTTTGATTTGAATTTAGCACATGCAAAAGGGAATAAAAATAATTAAGGAAGAAGGGATACGTGTGGAGTGGGAATGAGATACAAACTTTTTTTGTGATAGGGGTAGGAAACGTTTAATGAAGAAGAAGAAGGGGTAGTGGTGGGATACGTGAGGTATCTGTTTTAGGATTGGGGAGGGAAATGGCTGAAAAGAATAAAGAGAAATTAATTTGAATTGTTAGTGTCCTACTAATCGAGGAGATGTAATTTTAAGATAATTATACATTATCATTTTTAAAGGGATTGTGTATCTGATTTAATTTTTTTTAAAATATGGTATATTTTTTAAAAGGTGGTATTCTATGTAATATTTTTAAAGTAGAGATAAAATATGTATATGTGGTAGTTAAGTATGTCTAGATAGGTAGTTTTTCCTTGTAAAATTACCTTTTTTATAAAAATCTAATTAGTCAAGTTTCTATGTATTTTAATCAATTTCATTCTATATGAAAGAGAGTTTGTCTTGAACGATTAAGGGTATATTTTGTAATTTCTTTATTTAGATTGTCATTTAAAGTCCTTTTTAAATTATCTAGCTTTGAGTTTTCACGTGTTTCAACACCCACAAAAAATAATCCATGTGGTGGATCTTATTAGAGATGTAACAAAAATAAAAAATTTATGTTTCAAAGAGAAATCTAAAATGTCAAACTCTTATGAGCTTGGGAAAGAAATTACAATATAAAGTTGATAATTTTTTTTGTTCCGTCATTTTCTCACATATTTTGCTTTATCCTCCTAAAGTACTCAATCAATTCTATCATATATTTTTTTAATTATCATATATGTCTAATGTCATATGAGGTCTGAAAAGTTTGAGTTAAACTCTTGAAAGTAGGCTATCATATATTCTTTTACTAAAAGTTTTTGGACTGGTTTTTTTTTTTTTTCCGTCAATTCACATGTTATATCGTCAATAAAAAACTCGGTCTACAAAACAAGGTATAATTATAGATTTTTTCTATGAAACATGAAATAATTTAATTTTCAAGTTACTTTAATATTTGTGTCTTGGAGTTTAAATATAATTTGTACATACAACTAATTATTGATTTATTAATATTGTAGTCAGAAGTTGTAGCTTGAGCTCTTACGACATATAATTCAAAGTAGCTTTATCAAGACTATATTACCCTCTAACAGCTTTATCAAGACTATATTACCCCGTAACTATGAAAGTAAAGAGGAGCTTTTGTAATTGCCTTTTTTGTGACTTTCGACTGAATCTTCAATATAGGAAGGAAAGACCGATAACACTTTGATTTTTACATATTTAATATGGCATTGACACCAACACTAATTGTTAGTTAGACTGACGGTGGTTTTGATCCCTTAAGAGTTAAGGGAATTGACGAAATAAGCTCATTAGATTTCGTTATCTTGGGCCCTATTTTTTTAATATTTAATTAATAAAATATAAATATCTTTTGAAATTTGAATTTAAATTGTTGTTTTATACTAACATTTGATATATCAACAAGTCAATATATAATAGGTTTTATTTAAATGCCCACTAAACTTCCTGATAGGCTGGTAACCACTAATTAACCACCTATAAATTGCAATTTTTTAAAGAATATACAGCTACACAATGCGAGTTTCTGTTTTAACTTCAATAATTATTTTGTCTTCCCTTCATGATTCTAGTTTGGTGCAATGTTTTTTTTTAGTAACTGAGGTGTTCGAACTCTATATATGCTTAGACAAATGAGAAAAAAATCACTTATTAACTCGATTGCTAAGACACACGCGACAATTTGGTGACTTTTTTAGGAAAAAATGTTAGTACTTACTTGAGCAATAGAGAATATATAGCAAGGAAACGAGCTAAACTCAAAGTACTGTTCTATTGAACTTAATTATTTTCATTCACAATTTTACACATACTTACACTAACTGGACAATATAAAGTCACCTGAAAATGCTGAAAACACTCGTAAATTTCTTATAACTGAAGCACAAGTACTACCCAGAAGATGAAAAAGTTTTTTTTCGGTGGCCTTTTTTTTTAGATGGAACTAGAATTTTGAGTTTATACCTACGGACTAAATTTTGAACACAAATAGAGTCTCACGAAAGCTACTCTGTTCTCCCAAACTCGTAAGCAGAGTACCTCTGCTTTGAATTCTTCTAATTAGTAAGCAGTTAACGTGTCCGATTAAGCATATTATAATTAACAGATTCTTGCCTCTGCAGCAACCTGTCTTGATTGATTTTCTTAATGAAATCATCAAATTTCTTGTTGGACTCCTCTGTACTAACAGAAATATCCCCTCTCAATCCCCCAATTCGAGACATCGATAAAGCATCGTTAAATGTCAATGATTTTTTCAGTTCCTTTTTCTTCGTGATCGCCTCCCATGTTGCCTCTAATGAATCACCCTCTAATTCCCCTTCTTCAATAATTTCTTGATAATTAGTTCTTGTAATTGTCTCATGATCTGATATATGTGGACTAATGATTTCACGGGCCTCAGTCAAATGAGATATGTCTCGAAAATTATGCAATGTTTGTTGACTACTATCGATTTTGGCACTTACCGGATCCCAACTTGTTTGAGAATGAGGCAGAGTAGTTTTTGTTTCTGTTGTTTGTGCACTATTAGCTTTAACCCTTAGTCCATCCCTACTTATTTGAGACCGAGGCAGAGTAGTAATAGTTGTTTTTGGACTACTATCAATTTTGGCACTTACCCGATCCCAACTTGTTTGAGATTGAGGCAAAGTAGTTTTTGCACTATTAGCTTTGGCCCTTAGTCGATCTCTACGTGTTTGAGACTGAGGCAGAGTAGTAGTTGTTGTTTGTGGACAGTCAAGTTTGGTCTTTAGTCGCCCCCAACTTATTTGAGACTGAGGCGTAGTAGTTGTTGTTGGCATATCATCTTGAATATCTGGATGCGAATTGTAGCGATTGAAGAAAGACATAAGGGTGTCCATTGCAATTGCTGAATTAGTTCTATTTGGCATATACTCCTCTTTTTCTTGATGATGTACTTGTGGCTGAATTTGGACCTCATCATAATCAACATCCTTTTGATCATCTAGAAAAATATCGATGAATTTCTTGATTGTGTGTTGAAATTTGGAGAAAGTTAAGATAAGAATGACAACAGAGTTGATAAAAAGGCAAATATAAAATGGAGATGACAAGAAGCTCTTCAAATAATTCAAGATTTCACTTAAATTAACAAAGAACATGTTAAATAAGTAATAAGGACTAATAGTTTTTTTGAGCATGAAGAAAGTAGAAATAAGTCCTGTTGATAAGAGAAGAAGCTCCATGGTTAATCCAAACTTTATCAAGGATGCCATGGAGCAAGAAAAATGTGTTGTTGGTTAAGTCTAATGGGGTGGGGGGGGGGTTAAGTTGTTTAAAAGAAATGCACTTATATTAAGAGAATTAAGTGGAATGATTAGAGTAGGGATTTTCTTTACAGGGTAGATAGGGAAGAGACAGAAATATATTGAGTACAATGAACACTCTGCTATAGACCCACAGAATATTATGATCAAGTAAGGTTGATAGAGGCCTTTTAATAAGGTGACAGTGATTGAAATTATTGCCCTACTTATCTACCCTTTTAACTTAATTAATCTTTCTTTCTAAGCTTTCTATTTTTTCTAGTTGTGTCTGTGTGGGACATAGGAGGGGGTTGATGCAGAAAGAAAGGAATAAATTGCCTTGGAGCCTTCTTGAACGGTGTCTTATTTACTTCAGGAATACGTTGATCAATAGACTGAGCTACAGAGGGTAAAAAATGAGGGGATTTCCGTAACTAATTTAAACGAAACAAGTTGATTCCCTTGTCCATATAATTTCCAAGGCTCCAACATATGATAGTGAAGAAATTGTCTACTATTTTTATCTCTATTGGGAATTGAATGTAAGACATTCAAATTTTCAACTCGCTTCATTGATCACTAGATCACATCCTTAGCTACTTCGACGTTCAATTGTCATATTTGAAAAAAGAAAAACAAATATTTAACTACTAAGAAAGCGAGAAAAAGAGGTTCAATTAGGGTTAGTTCAGAAAGATTTTGAAGTATTTCTATTCAATATTTGGTTGCTTAAAATCCTATGTCAATATTAAATTATTATGATTAGACCTAATTAAACTAATATGATTTCTCTTTGCGGTTCAATAAGTTCTATTTGATCAACTTCTATAGAGAAATTGATAACTTCCTTTGTCTTTAAGAAATCTTCAACAATTTAAGAATACATAAAAAGAAAATATATATAGTAATAGAAAAATGCTTGTCGATCAATAAAATACATTTCGGTGTAAGATTTCAAAGCACATAAATTATTCCAATCCTCTCCATTTTTCAAATTTATTATGGAGTGGACATTTCAAAATGATAATAGGAACTATATATGAATGGAATGATATATATCTAAAGGTAAAAAGTAAGAAAATAAAATAAAACCAAGGTAAAAGCAATATACAAAATAGTAGACCTTTTACATTTTACGGTATAATTCATATAATATATGTGAAATATGTATGTAAATATCTATTTCAATTCTTTTTTCTCTAAAAAAAATTTTTTAAAAAAATCTTTTTTCTCTGAATATCTTACTCTGCATATCAAAATTACATAATTATACCGAAAAATCAAAATCGAAATATCAGAAGAAGAAAAAAAGAAACCTACCCGATAATGCGATGTATACCAAATTATACACCCCTAGAATTAATATTTTGAAAGTTGACATCCAATATTGTATGAGATACATTATTTGTTTAAATGTCTCTCATGTTGTTGTCTATGGAAATTCAAATCAAGGGGTCACATAACTTTGTCCCTCTTTCACATGAAAATAATATAAAAGGTGAAGGTGGCTAAAATCCCATTGCCTTAGGTCTCGCCTGTCTGGTATTGAGGAACACATATTCCCCCTTTATTTGATAAGTCTATTTCTTATTTGGATTTATCATCAACTACTCCATTAATATTGAATACTTCCATTAATGAGATTAATCTCTTCGTTTGAATTTGTATATATGATTTTAATTAGATACAGAGTTTTAAGATTAAATATACTATACCAAACATATACTAATAAAAATATATCTATTAAATTAAATAATCATGATATAACCAAGCTGCAGTCGTCCATCAACCAACCACCCTTAGCCCTTTCATAAAAGCTACTGGTCCAATGCATTGACAGATCAATGTTTGGCAATCTGTGGAATAGACTATACTTCCTCGGTTCCATTTTATTTGTCGTGTTTTATTGCGTACTTTTCAAAAAAGAAATAACTAAAGAGTAATTTAACTAAATTATCCTTATAGTACTTCTCTTTTTCTTAATACGGTCTCTTTTTTGCACTATATTTTTAACTAAGGGTAACAATATAGAGACTGTTATGACTCGATTTCGAAAACTAAGGTTTCGAGCCCATTTTCGCAACTTTGGCAATTTTTGTTGAGTTTTGGAAAAATTTATAATTTGGAAGTCGCCACTTAATTTTTTAGGAAAATTAAGAAAACCGTTTAAAAGGAGAATTTTGAAAGAAAGTAATTTAAATAAAACCAGAGTCGGGTAAGGGTTCAAATAATTCTCTAAGGAAGGGTTTAGGCATCTTAGAGAGTCCGCTAACACGCGGTTGACCGACGGATTTAAAAATTTGGCTAACTTTGTAAAAAAAGGTTACTTATAAAAATCTCGTTTGAAACTTAGATAAAAATCTCTTGATACTTCCAGAAATATCAAGAATAATCTTAACTTAAAACTTTTATCCATAGTCAAGTTTTGCGCCATATAATTATTTCAAACTCATAAACATGGATTAAAGGGCCTTGTTTAACAACTATGAAAGGATATTAAAGATCCTTAAGTCATTCATACAAAGTCCTAAGTTAAATTAAAAGAAAAATAATTTATTTTAAGAAACTTAAAATAATTTATCCTATTCAAAAATTTGAACTAAATAGTTAGTTCAAACTCATAAACATGGATTCAAAGCTTTTCGATAACTATGAAAGAACATGAAGGTTCTTAAGTTATTCTAATAAGCTTAAATTGCCTAACTTAAAATGAGTTTCGAAATTCAAAAACTTAGATAAACATATCACCCCAAGGATTCATCTAAATTAATGAAAAAAGAGGTTAAAGAAAGTTAGCATCAATGATAATAATAAGAAAATATAAACAAGACATTTTCGACCCATATTAAGTCCCCTTTGGAGCTGAATTGCCGATCTGCTGCTTGCTTAGTTACTGCTGGTGTTACGGTATAAATTGGACTTGTTAAAGTCCAAGAAATCTCAATTTTTAGCCCCTCGGGGGACTGCTGCTACTGCTTTGGTTAAATGGGACTGTTT